>NW_006399763.1:26837787-26851821 GCF_000299155.1 Elephantulus edwardii | reverse complement strand
AACAACAACAACACTAGGATTTCCAGCACTTCTGGTGCTAATATTCTACTAAGGGAGATAGGCAGATACAAGCAAGCCAACAACCCATGAGGAGCACACACATAAGACTGCCTAAGTCTTAGCTGCTCAGTTTAGTCTCTGCTTAAATGTCACTTTCACAGGTCTTCTGTGGACATCCTATATCAAATAACTCTATCTTTTTTATCCTGCTAGAATTTTCATTTTTGCACATATTATATTAAAAACTAAATTTATTTGCTTATCTGAATCTCTCACCCAGTTATAGACTTCATGAAGTCAGAGACATTATCTGAATCTCTAAGTTCAAAGGACTGGTAGTCATAAAATACACAGTCAAAATTTTTCACTATTATTGTTCTACTCATTTCAGGAACCTTTCTTCAGCCACATTATACTAAACAAAAAAAGAGTAAAGTAATACGAAGTTGTTGTCTTCATATTTAAATAAGTAGAAAGATGGTTTTAAATGTGACATTGCATTCATTAGTGTTTACTGAAAATGAAGAACACTTGAAACACTTGCTACAGAAGAACAAAGATGACAGCCTTCAAAATTGATTGCCTCTCAATATCCAGAAAACAAAAATCCTCACCACTGGACCAGTTGGCAATCTCATGATAGATGGAGAAAAGATCGAAATTGTTAATTATTTAGTTTTACTTGAATCCACAGTCAACACCTATGATAGCAGCAGTCAACAAGTCAAAATATGTGCTATATTATGGAACTCTACTGTTAATATAGGAAAATTGGACATAGTTAAAGAAATGGAACGCATAAATATTGACATACTAGGTATTGGCGAAACGAGATGGTTTGGCATGGGACATTTTTAATCAGATGATCATATAATTTACTATGCCAAGAATGAAAAAGTGAGAAAAAATGGGGTTGGTTTGATAATTAAAAAAGCCATTTCTAGATCTATCCTGAAATACAATGTGGTGAGCGACAGGATAATATTCATATGAATACAAGGAAGTCCAGTCCAGTGAATACCACTATTATTCAGATATATGCACCAACAACTAGAGCCAAAGAGGAGGAAATAGAAGATTTTTACCATGAAGAATGCAAAAGATCATTACAAAGGCTAGAGAAGAAAAAAAGACCAAGATGGATGTCAGATGAGACTCTGAGTATTGCATTAGAGCGCTGAGAAGCCAAAGCAAAAGGAAAAAATCAAGAAATCAAAGAGCTGAACAGAAAATTTCAAAAGGCAGCTCGAGATGAAAAAGCAAAAAACTATAATGAAATATGCAGAGAGCTGGAGTCAGAAAGTCAAAAGGGCTGGACTCGCTCAGTATTTCTTAAGCTGAAGGTTTAACCCTCTCTGGGTTGAACCTGTTCATTTTCTTAGCAGTCAGTGGTATATTCAATACTCTTCTCCAACACCACAGCTCAGAGGCATCAATTCTCTTTCTATTCTCCCTACTCATTGTCCAGCTCCCTGACACATAGCAAGTGATTGCAAAGACCATGACCTGTATCAGGTGCACCTTAGTCTCCAGAGTGACACCATTGTTCTTCAATACTTTGGAGAGGTCCCTAACAGCAGATTTTAAAACAACATATGTAAGGACAATAGAAGGAGAATTGATGCCTTTGAGCTCTGGTGCTGGAGAAGAGTATTGAATGTATCCTGGACTGCCAAGAAAACAAACAGATTCATCCTAGAGAAGGTTAAACCAGGCTGCTCCTTGGAGGCAAGGATTATGAGGCTTCGTCTGACATACTTTGGACAAGTTATAAGGAGGGAGAGGTCCTTGGAGAGGGACATCAGGCTTGGGAGGGTGGAGGGACGGCGATGAAGGGGAAGACCCTCTATGAGGTGGATTGATTCAGTGACTGTGGTAATTGGCTTGGGTGTGCCAGAGGCAGTGTGTTTGGCACAGGATAGAGCAGGGTTTAGGGGTGTTGTACATAGGGTCACTATGAGTCGCAAGCGACTCAACAGCACATAACAACAACAACATATATATACACACACACACATATACATATACATATATATACATACACATATATATGTATGTATATATCTATATCTATATCTATATCTATGTCTATGTCTATGTCTATGTCTATGTCTCTTTCTATACCTATATCTATCTATATATCTATTTATGTTGTTGTTATGTGCCATCAAATTGACTACAACTCATAATGACCCTATGCACAATAGTTCTGAATGCTGCTCTACACTGTTCCTATCTCACTGTCTCTGACACACTATCATTACCTCAGTTACTGTGTCCATTCATCTCCTCAAGAGTCTTCCCCTCCTGTGCTGTCCCTGCACCCTAAAGCATGTTATTCTTCTGCAAGGACTAGTCCTTTCTGTCAATATGCCCAAGTATGTGAGACAAAGCCTAAAAGTAAAATAAAAATAAATAAGTAATTCGTTTTATTTATTTTTACAACACCCCCCCAAAATAAGCTATTTGTAAATTCCTGAACGAAATACAATTTCCTACAGACACTGAGAGACGAGTCAAGTTAGCACTAATACTGAAGAAAAATAAATCAATGAAAGAAATTTTTTTAGCCACCAGTTTTCTTAGAATTCAATCCAAGGTGTTAGTTGACATTTTGGCTCAAGATTAGAAGGTTATTTAATGGTTTGAATCAAAGAGTTGATTCTCATTCAAAAAGATAACATTATTAATAATTTTAATGCATGCCATACATCTCAATCATCATAGTGGACAAAAAGGCACAGATGTTTCATTAGATGTGAAGAAGGAATTTATTAAATTAATTGCCATGTAATTTTTTCCATTTAGTAAAATGTCCAATGGTAAGTAAATCTTTCTAAAAGATTAAGACATAAATTTCAAGTAGGAAGTCTAACATCAATGCTCATCATCTCCAATTCCTTTCTTTTCATTGTCTTTTGAACCTACTCGGATAAAAATTTACCCCTAGTCTGCTAAAACTATTGATGCCAAGATCATCACTGGTGATGCCCAGGCCTCTTCTTTTTCACTCATTATTGACTTTTGACACTCATTTTTATGTGAAGAAACTTCCTTTGTCTTCTAAAAGAATACTCATCTGATTTTCATCATAACTCCATAATTTATCCAACATATTCTCCTTTTGTGACTCCTCTGTGAATTCTGGAAAGGTATAGATTTGTCTTGGGCACTTCTTTGTCTATACTAATTTCTAGAACTGTTTTTAATTTTTATATCGCTACTTAATATCTACATCCTATGCTTTCTAAACAGGTGTCCCAGATTCAGTATCTGTCCTTAAACTCAGATGTGTCTATTAAACTCTTTTTAGCATCTCTATTTGGATACCTGATAACATCCCAACACAAGCATATTTCTATCTTGACCCATTTTATTTTATCTTCTATTCTTCCTCATTTACTGATACTTCTCCTGTCTTTCAGTTAGTCATGCTAGAAACCTCAGAGTAATTCTTCACTGCTCTGCTTTTCCTTATATCTTATTTCCAATTAGTGCAAATTGTGTTGCTCCACTTTTATGATGCATCCATAATTTGAACACTTCTTACCAGGTGAGCATTCCTATATGCTTTATGTTGTGTCTCCTGAGAGTTACACCTATAGCCTTCCTGACTCCACCTCTTCTTCACAAAGCAACTTGAGTAATCCTATAAAATGGTAAACTAGATCACAACCTACCGCTTGTCTGTCAGTTTTCGATACTGTGTGGGCTTGAGTGTTCCTCTGCTGCTGTACAGATTTCAGAGGAACTTTCAGACCAAGACTGATTAAGAAGCAGGACTAACCATCCACTTACAAAATAAAAGGGTTTGGAAAATCCTATGTATCACAGAAGAACAGTGCCAGAAGATGAGCTACTCAAGTTGTTGCTTTGTTGTCGTTACTTGCTATCGAGTCGAGAATAACCCATAGTGACCCTAGGAACAACACATCTGAGCCCTGTCCTATGCTATGTCGTTCTCACACCTCCTGACACACTAGAACCTTTTGCAGTAGTCATCATGTCAATCTACCTGGTGAGAGGTCCTTCTCGCCTTTACAAGAATCCACCTTTTTGAGCTTTGGGCCTCTCTCCAAGGAATAGCTCCTTCTAGCAACATGCAAGAAGTATGTTCCCTCATCATCCCTGGCTCCAAAGAGCACTTTGACTGTAACTCTCCAAGACATATTTGTTTGTTCTTTTGGTAGGCCATGAGATTTTCAGAGCTGTTCTCCAACACTGTAGCGCAAAGGCATTAATTCTTCTCTCATCCTTATTTCCTGTACAGCCCTCAGATGCATAGCAAGTGATGGGAAAGTCCATAGCCTGTATCACATGCACCTTAGTCCTCAAACTGACATTATTACTCCTCAATAATTTGGAGAGGTCCATAACTGAAGAATTTCTTAGTGTAATATGTTTTCTGATTTTCTGAATGCTGGCACCAAGGGTGTTAATTGTGGATCCAAGTAAGGTGAACTTGTTGACAGTTTCAGTATTTTCCCCGTCTATCATGATGTTGCACACCAGTTCAGTGGCAAGAATCGTTGTCTTCTTGGCATTGAGATGCAATCTATATTGAAGGCTGTATTCTTTGATCTTCTGAAACAAGAGTTTTAAGTTTTCCTCACTTTGAGAAAGCAAGGTTGTGTTATCGGCATAAAGTTATTGATGATCCTGATGATGCCGCATTACTCTTCATAGAGGCCTGCTTCTCAAATAACTTGCTCAGCACATAGACTGAATAGGTATGGAGAAAGAATACAACCCTACGACACTCCCTTAATTTTAAACCATGTAGTGTTGTTCCTTTACTCTGTTCAAACACAGCCTCCTGACCTAGGAACAAGTTTCACATGAGCACAATTTAGTGCTTTGGGACTCCCATTCTTCTAAATGTCAGCCGCAACATGTTATGATCCACACAGTCAAACATCTCTGCATAGTCAATAAACACAAATAGATATTTTTCTGGAATTCTTTACTTTTAGCCAGGACCCATCTGACATCAGCAATGATATCCCTGCTGCCATGGCTTCTTCAAAATCCGGCTTGAACTTCTGACATTTCCCTATCTATGTACTTGTCTAGCTGTTTTTAATTGATCTCCATCAATATGTGTGTGTGTGTGTGTGTGTGTGTGTGTGTGTGTGTGATATTAATGATATTGTTTGATAGTTTCCACATCCTGTTGGATCACCTTTCTTGAGAATGGGAATGAGTATGAGTCTCTTCCAATCTGTTTGCCAGACAGCTGTTTGCATTGACTGGTAAGCATATCCAAGGCTACATTTGTTAATTGAAACAAGTCAATTGCTATCCTATAAACTCCTGGAGCCTTATTTTTTGCCAATGCCTTCAATACAGTTTCTACTTCCTCCTTCATTACCATTGGTTCATGTTCATATGGACTTCCTGAAATGTTTCACTGTCAGTCAGTTCTATCTGGTACAGTGATTCTGTGTATTCCCTCCATCCTCTTTTAATGCTTTCAAGGTCGTTCAATATACTGCCCATAGCATCTTTTAGTATTGCAAACTAGACGTTTAAATTGTTTTAAAGTTCTCATAGCTTGAGAAATGCAGAGTGAGTCCTTCCCTTTTTTATTCTCCAATCCCAGCTCTCTGCACCTTCCATTATAATGGTTCGCTTTGAATTTTGAGATGCCCTTTGAAATCTTTTGTGAGATCTTTTATTTCAGCATATTTTCCCTTTGTTTTGGCTTCTTGATGCTCTAGTGCAGTTTACAGAGTCTCTTCTGACATCCTTCCCCCACCTCTTTTGTCTTTGTAATGACCTTTTGTTTTCCTTATGGATGATATTTTTTATATTGTCCCATAACTCACCTGGTCTTCAATCATTGATATTCAATGCTTCAAACATATACTTAAGATGATCTTGAAGTTCAAATGGAATAGATTCAAGATCAAATCCTGGTTCTTACCTTGTGAAAAGTAGGTTGATTTTTAATTAATTAACAATCAATGTAAGATATTTGGTACATTTTATTTCATTAAAAATAAGTCATAAGGTTTTTTGGTCTCAATTTAATTAACAATCTGTTGTGGGCTGAAAACCTCTCATTTAAGCCAATTAGGATAGCATGGGTACACCTTTGTGATTAAAAGTCGGTTAAGGCCTACCTGACTGCTGCTTTTTTTGAAGCAGTTGAATTCTGGAAGATAAATAGAAGTTCTAAGTGATTTTATTGCACTTGGACTTCCTACTAACACTCATGGTAGCAGCAATTAAGGAATTTTTTTTAAAAAGCAACCCCCCCAAAATCCCAACAAACCCAACCCTTGTTGTATTGAAAAAAAAATCTACTGTCAGAGACTTCAAAATTCTAAAGAGCAAGGATGAATGTCATATGACATACCAATGTGCCTAATCCATTCCATAGTGTTTTCAATATATTCTTATGAATCTGAAAGTTTGACAATGCATGAGTAAGACTGAAGAATATTTGATGCTTTAGAATCATGTTGGGAAAGAGTATTGAATATATCATGTTCTAAAAGCAGCAAAGACCACATGAGGACAGCCATATCTGACCTCTCCCAACTCCGCAATAGGGAACTGTCCACATTGGCAGCATTCACAACACAAAACCAATTTCCATGAAGTCAGACACATCTTTGATGCTCCAGAACCTTTTTATATGCGTCTCAAATCAGGCTTATTGCACTAGTGGGTCTGAAATCTGTTTCTATAGCTCAGAGACTACATACAGCTATATTAGTGAAATAAAAAGGCTATAATTCAGGTAGGCAGCAGATACAATCCCCCAGTAAGGACAGGTTCTGACATGTGCCCATAGGCACTTCAGTCTTCTAACTTTATGCAAGTATTAGAAAACCTTTAGTCATAACCATAATTGTTCTCCAATTACCCACCCCAGCTAGAAAGACAGAAAGACAGAGAGAGAGAGAGAGAGAGAGAGAGAGAGAGAGAAAGAGAGAGAGAGAGAAAGAAAGAACCTCTTAGTTCTGGTACCATGGGGTAGCAATCCCAAAGTGTCAGCTCCATGTCATATCAGGTCTCTGGTTCTCTGCTTGGGCCACTGCTGCTGCTAGAGGTCTAACTGATTAAAAAACCTCTGGCCCCGAAGTGCATGCTGTATTCTCTTGCTTCTTTGCTGGTAGTTAGATTCTCAAGATCTACCACTGTTCAATTTTGTCACAAGACTAACCAGTACTCTTGGGAAGAGTCTAATAAATCATGTTCACATTTTTTTGTCCACCTGCATGGAAAAGTCACAGCCAGTAATTGGGAAGTCAGTTTGAATAATCAATCCTGAACACTACACATGTACTGCCAAAAGGACAAACAAATCTGTGTAGAAGGAAGTGAAACTAAAGTGTTACTTAGAGACAATGAAGGTAAGACTTCATCTCACTTATTTTGGGCACTTTTTCAAAGGGAACCAGCCATTGGAGATATAATTCATGCTGTGAAAAGTAGAGGGTCGGTGAATGATGAGGATCCTTACTGGACGGACTGGCACAGGGACTACCACAGTGGACTTGATCATGAAGAAAATCAAGAGGAAGGAGCCACCCAGGACAAGGTTCAGATCTGCTGTTCATAGGGCAGCTATGAGTTGTAGTCCTCTTGATGACACCTACCAGCAACAACAGCAGATCACAACACTCATCTTTGCTCACACTCTCCAGACACTCATCATCTCACTTAAGACAAAAGCCAAGACTTTTACAAGAGCTTACAAGATTGTGAGAAAACACCATTATTGTTATTATTACATGGGATCTCTGGTGAACTAGTGATAAGAATCTGTGCTGGAATTCCACCAATAATTCCATGATAGCGGAATAGGCAATTTCCCCCCACACAATGTACTGCCTTGGACAACTGGCTAGAGGACCAGCTATGAGTTAGTTTTGACCCAATAGCACACAGTGACAAGAATAACAACAACATTTCATATCAGGCAGTAACTGTGTAATACTTATACTTATTTAACTTGTGGTATTATTAACATGAATAATAATGACCAATATTATAACAGTTGCATAGTTATCTTGGATTGTTGGACCTATTGGTCCTTATTACAGTATTAAATTAATTAGCTACAGTATTAAATTAACTAGCTAACTAACTCAATTGGTGAGAGAAGGATATTAAAATAGATTTGCTTATATTAATGAAAATAATATATTAAAAGATAAAAATCATGAGTAACCTAAATCTGTTCACCTGAAGTCCAAATGAATTTAAAAGCTTATGTAAATTAGGGCCTTTACTTTAGATTTAAGGAGTCTATAGCAGATCAATTGTACGTTTGGTTGCTCATTGAAAGTTTGGAGGTTCAAATCTACCCAAACTATTTGGAAGAAAATCCAGAATATCTACTTCTTGAAAGCCCCTGGCAGTCCTATGGGGTGCAGTTTACTCCAGTACGCAAGGGTGGCCATGAGTCAGAATCAACTCCAGAGTCATTGATATTTACATATAGAAGCAAAGACCATATGTGGAAGTAACAGACACCTCTCTGAACATTTAAGTGTATTACTAGGAATATAGAGCAGTGGACGTTTCCAAGACAGTTGACAAAGAGCCACATTGCAATATCTTGCTGAGTATTTCTCACTAGAGAGGAACTACAGAACTTCTAGACAAATTTAGGAGTTTGCTTAAGTTTGAATTTTTTTGCTGTACCCTTGTCTCCCCTACCCTAAACCTACAAGTATACTCATGCGATGATGTTCTCAACTTCTGACATCTATGAAATTCTGATGAGTACAAACTGTACAAAATGTGCCACATACACATCTATGCCTGCTAGTTCAATGTTTTATCTTCCCCCAAAGGTCTTTGGATTGTGACTCTTACTTAAAAGTTGTAAACTCAAAGTCCTCATTTTCTTAAATTAAATGCAAGGAACATTGAAATACGAAGGAAGAAGACTTTTAGAGATGAATTATATTTTTTTCTAGCACAGTTGTGCTGTTAGAGGCCCTCAAGTCACCTATGATGCATAGCAACACTATGAACAATGTCTTGCATTTAAGTTTCTTCCTATTCTTTGTCATCTTCATGATCTGTCCTGTTTCTGCTCACATTTCCTGTCACCATGTCAACCCATCTTCCTCTATTTCTCTGACCCTCCACTATTCCCAGAATGTATCTCTCCCCAAAGACTGATTCCTCCTGAAAATATGTCCTAATAAGTGTGAGAAAGTTTTACATTTTTGTCTCTAAGAAACACTCTGGTTGCACTTCCATCTACACAGATTTGTTTGTCCTTTTAAGCAGTATACGGTATATTCAAAATTCTTTGTCCAAACAATTCAAAGGCATTGATTTTTCTACTGTCTTCTTTATTCATTGTCCAACTTCCAAATTCATAAGAAGCAAGTGAAAATCAAGGCTTGGATCAGGTGCACCATAGTCTTTAAAGTGACATACTTGTTCTTCAGGATTTAGGAGACATCCTTAAGAGTAGATTTCCTCAAGAAACAAATTTTGTTGTTTGCATATTTTTCTAGACTATTGCTGTTATGAGTGTTGTGGATCCAAGTAAAATTAAATAAATAATTGACAACTTCAAACTTTTCTTCATTTATCATAATGTTGCCTATTTGTGCACTGCTATGGATTTCTGTTTTCTTGATGTTGAGATGTAACCCATACTGAAAGCTGTGATCTTTGATCTTCTGCAGTAAATGCTTAAAGTCTTCCCTTTCTATAAGCAAGCTTGTATCATCACCATACCTCATGTTGTTGTTGAGTCTTCCTCCAATCCTGATGTTGCATCCTTCTTTATTTAGTCCACCTTTTCAAATTATTTCCTCCGTTTACAGATTGAATAAGCATTAAGAAAGCCTCCAACTTTGATGCACACATTTTCTAATTTAAATCCTGCTATTTTTCTTAATTTTCTTTGGACTACTAGTGCTTGGTCTGAGTATAGGTTTGTTGTTGCTGTTGTTTGTTTTGGTTTGGGGGGTTTGTTGCTTGCAGGTTTTGCATGAGCACAGATAAGTGTTCTGGGATTCCTACTTTTCTCAGTGTTAGC
Organism: Elephantulus edwardii; assembly: GCF_000299155.1. Classification (NCBI taxonomy): domain Eukaryota; kingdom Metazoa; phylum Chordata; class Mammalia; order Macroscelidea; family Macroscelididae; genus Elephantulus; species Elephantulus edwardii. The sequence continues at coordinate 26,841,800 of NW_006399763.1, read as the reverse complement.
CATCATCTGTTATGACCCACACAGTCAAATGCATGATATCCCTTGTACTATGGCCTCTTCGGAATTCAACTTGAGTTTCTAGCATTTCCCTCTCAATGTGTTATCCTTGCTGTTTTTAAATGATCTTCAGCAAGATTTTACTTATAAGTAATATTAATGATCATATTCAATAATGTCTGTCCTGTCAGGTCACTTGTTCTGGGAACAAAAACAAATATGGTCCTCATTCAGTCCATTGGTCAGATCTTTTATATTTGCTGCTGCAGTTTATCATTTTTTGCATAGTAGATGTGTGCCTGTCTAATTCAAAATGGCCAATATGAGTCTGTCTCTGTTCATGAATGCTTAGAATGTCCATCTTCATGCATTACATTTAATTTTTTACAACTTTTCTGTTAATAATTTCTTAGTTCCATGCTTTGTACATTACATGTCCCAGTTACTTATGGATGTTTTCAGCACAGTAAATATCACTAAACATATAAACGCTCACTGCCACCCTATTTTGATGAGCTTTGCATTTTTATATTTATGATTAACAAAAATATGTGGTAGCTAACTAAATTACTCAGACCAGACAAAATGATAATTGAAAAGTTTTTAAATTAGAAATTTTGTTTTGTATTATTATTGTTGTTGTTAGGTGCCATCGAGTCAGGTATGACTTATAGCAATCCTATAATCTATCTGAATACAGTTCTATCTCATGTCATCCTCACAATTTCTGACACACTCAAGCCCATTGCTACAGTCACTGTGTCAACTCACCTATTCTATGGTCTTCCTTTCTTTCACCATCTCTCTATTTTCCCAAGCATGATGTTCTTCTCCAAGAAATAACCTCTGCTAGCAACATGCCCAAACTATGTCAGACGAAGCTTCGTCATCCATCCTCCAAGAAGCACTCTGTCTATACCTTCTCCAAGACATATCTATTTGTTCTTTTGAGATCTTCAGCATTCTTCTCCAACACTACAGTTCAAAGTCATTGATTCTTCTGTCCTCTTCAGTCATTGTTCAGCTTTCAGATGCATAACATTTGAGTGAAAAGACACTGACCTGCATCAGGAACATCTTAGTCCTCAAGTTTTATTACTCCTCAATAATTTAGAGAGTTCTCTGACTACAGATTTTCCCAGGGCAATATGTTCCCTGATCTCTTGCCTGCTGGTACCAAGTATATTGATTGCAGGTCCAGGTAAGATGAGGTTGTTGACAGTCTCAATCCTTTCCCTGTCCATCATGGTGCTAGGACTTTTGTTTGTTCTAATATTGATATGCAACTCATATTGAATATATGTATTTTTAGGTAACCTTTAGAATAAATTCTTAATGTATTTTTATTCACATTGTAATAGCTAGTGGTTAGTATTCATAACTATAGACTGATACTAAGAAATATGAGTTCATTCTGTTTCCAACAACACTGAAGTTATAAATTATTAGTAAAATAAGATTTCGCATTTAAAGATATCGCTCACTCTGTCTTTATGTTTCCCTCCATCCCCTCGACATCTTTCTCTATTTCCCTCTCTTTTTCTTTCTGAGTCTAAATTTACCTCTGCTTCAATCAAGTGAGAATGCAATCACTAGTAGTGACACAAATTTTTATTAGGATTATTTATTGTCCCAAAATTTGTGAGAAGAAATTCCACTAATTGCTTAGAGGGAAACAATTTTATGGATTTGGATTAAATGTCCAAACCAGTAGAGAATATTGAAGTCATAAATCAAATAATGAGGGGTGCATAAAGACTGTGCATGAGTGAATAATACTTTCATAAATTCTGACTTCCTAAGAGAGAGAGAGAGAGACAGCTTATAATTGACTCCATGACGCAAGTACACAACAAAGCATAGAACTTGTCTTGGGAAAGAAATAACCTATGAGACGATATATTAAAATGCATCCATGTTCTTCACTGTAAAGACAATATGATTAGAATATGAGTTTATACATAAAGGAAGGAAAAGAGGGTGTAATATATAAATTACATATAAGTCAACCTATTATTGTGGATAGACTAATTTATATCTGCAGTTAAAAAAAAACATGATAGCATCCCAAGCTCTGTAACTGTTGTTGAAGACATGACCCTCTCGATCCATGAGTCTGCCCTTGGATTCCTCCTCTGGGTCTTGCTGACAATTAGTTGCTAAGTATTGCAGTAAGATCTGGGTGACAGGAGAATGCCTGAGATATCAGGCACCTGTATAACCTTGACTCAATCTCATGACTGCTAAAAAGCTCTTGTTGAACTTGTCTCTTTGAAAGGAGAAAGAGGCATTGTAGTGCTGATTTTATACATACATACACACACCCCCATATAAATATAAAACTGTATCAAAGATAACCATCAGATGCATATTCACACTACTGTGCTAGGCTGTGATAATAATTACTCTGATTATTGGTATAAATACATTCATATTATTACCCAGAAAAATTTCACCTGTGCATTTTTGTGTAGATTCAGATCTGAATCTGTTCATATCTAGAGTACAGAGAGATATAAAAATGTTTTCAGACTCCTTCCCAGTAAAAAATAGCAGTCACATCTCTAAAGCAGAGTTGAACTAAAATACAATTTAATGAACTAGGAAAAAATAATTTGGAGTAAAACTTGATTAAAAAAAACAAGGTAGGAAAATTTGATAGTTGTTCAATCTCAATGTTTGTTTATATTGTTGTTAATGTTAATAGCAAGACAAATATAAGAAAGTTGTTATTTTTGAGGGTACCTTTTTGCATTGATTTTTTTCATTTTTATTCGTTTATATGCAATCATCCATATACAATGTTTTATATAATTAATTATTATTGATCTATGTCTATTATCTGTTATCACCCCTACTCTTTTTTTTTCTTTCTTTTAGTGTTCAGCCACTATCAGCATTCAAAGCCATGGTTTGAGGCTGCAGTTTGTTCTGGTATGGGTATACTATGAAACACTCACAGAGAGGGGCCCGCCATAATTCTATTACCATACTCTCACCCCTACTCTTCAACTCCTCATAGCATCTTTCTTCTTCTTTACATACATTACCATATTCACCCACCCACTAACATATTTCCACCCCCACCCCGCTCCTTCTACCCACTTCGCCTCTTTCACTTCTTCTTATGAAATTTTTTTAAAATAAAATCTCTATTTCATACTGTTTTACTTACAAAGTTCATATACATTGTTTTTCACCCTTATTAATGGTTATGCATATCTTGCTCAGTTATCATCCTATTTTCACATTTGTGATCTTACAGAGTATTTGATTTATGTAACTGAATTACTTCACTCTGTATATCCTCTAATCTCTCCCATGTTAAGTATTATTTTACAAAAGATACTATAACGAAATGGGCAGAGAGCTGGAATAAAAAAATCAAAACGGCCAAACTCACTGAGTATTTCTTAAGCTGAAGGAGCTGAAAAACAAATTCAAGCCACAAGTGGCAATACTTAAGGATACTTTGGGTAGAATTTTAAATGATCTAGAAAGTATCAAGAGAAGATGAGAGGAATACACAGAGTCACTGTATCAGGAGGAATTGGCTGACACAGAAGAATTTAATGAAATGACATATGAGCAAGAGCATATGGTCATGAAGGAGGAAGTTAAAATTGCTCTGAAGGAATTTCCAAAAAACAAGGCTCCAGGAGTTGATGGCATACCAATTGATATATTTCAACAGACAGACACTGCCCTGGATGTGCTCACTAAGTTGTGCCAAGAAATCTGGAGAACAGCTAGCTGGCCCACTGACTGGAAAAGATACATATTTGTTCCCATTTCAAAGAAAGGTGACCCAACAGAGTGCGGAAATTATCAAACAATATCACATGCTAAAAGATTCTACTGAAAATTATCCAAAAACATTTGGAACAAAATGTAAATAGAGAACTGCCAGATGTGCATGTTGGATATAGAAGGGCTCATGGTACTAGGGATATTATAGCTAGTGTTAGATGGATCTTGGCAGAAAGCAGAGAATACCAGAAGAATGTCTATCTGTG
>NW_006399763.1:26836718-26837309 GCF_000299155.1 Elephantulus edwardii | reverse complement strand
CACAGCTTTAGTCTGCTTGGCTCCGCAATCAACACTCTTGACACCAGAAGCCAGGAAATTAAAAAACATATTACGATAGGAAAGTCTGCTGTTAGCGACCTCTCTAAAGTACTGAAGAGCAATGGTGTGTCTCTGGAGACTAAGGTGCATCTGGTACAGGCCACGGTCTTTGCAATCACTAGTTATGCATCAGAGAGCTGGACAATGATACGGACTGAAGTGCAGCATCAAGAAGATAAAGATTCTCACCACTGGGTCAATTGGTAGCACCATCATAAATCGAGAGAGATTGAGGTTGTTAACAATTACAGGTTGCTCAGCTCTACAATCAAAACTCTTGGACCCAGTTGTTAAAAGAGAGAAAAATTTAAACAAATGTATAACAAATAATTTTGAACATTATAATCTTTTAAGCTTAACCCTAGAAACATTAACAATATCATCATTTCTAATCCAGAGATACATATTCCAATATAGTTCCTATTTTCCATAAATTGTTTTGGTAAGAGGAATGTTGTAAATGTGGATACATTTCCACTATTCCTCCTCCATGCCACGATATAGTGTTATTAGCATGAGCAGTTATAAATC
>NW_006399763.1:26832585-26834898 GCF_000299155.1 Elephantulus edwardii | reverse complement strand
GGCAAAGGACACACTGACAAAGGAGATTAATCAGAACTGGCTTTGACAAGCACTGTGGCAATTGGACAATTAAAACAGACATTCAAGGAGGGGGAAGGAAGAACAAACTGGGGAGGAGTGTAGAGAAAACAGTGCAACAATGAATGAATGAAAACCCCAAATATCTGTAAATCTTCATTAAAACAAATAAAATTTAATAATAAGAAGGGGAAAAAAACCAACAAAAACAAAACAAAACAAAATAAAAAAACTCTTGGACCCAGCAGCCAGGAAAACAAAAGACTAATTGCTCTGGGAAAATATGCTCTCAGGGATCTTTCCAAAATACTGAGAAACAACGATATCAGTCTAGAGACTGAGGTGCATTTGTTCCAGTCTTTGGCCATCACAATTATTTGCTATGCATCAGAGACCTGGGCAATGACTAAGGATGACAGAAGAATCAATGCCTTTAAATTGTGGTACAGGGGAAGGGTCTTGAACTTATCATGGATCACCAAGAAAACAAATAGGTCTGTCTTGAAGAGGGGGAAACAAAGTTTCTCCTTGAAGGCCAGGATTTTGAAGCTCCATCTCACATACTTTGAGTATATGACCAGGAGACAGGTTCTTAAAGAAGGACATCGTATTTAGAAGGGTGGAGGAACAGAACAGAAGAAGAAAACCCCGGATGAGATAAATTGATACAGTAACTGGGGCAATGGGGTTGGTTAGACTGACTGAGGACAGAGCAGGGTTAAGAGCTACTATACATAGTGTCACTATGGGTCTCAGGTGACTCGAGAGCACATAGCAACAACAAACACCACCTACAAGTAAAGTGAAGCTTTCAACAAACTAGCATGTGGAAATATTTCAGTGTTTGTTAGTTACTAGGGCTAATACAGAGGGAATTGTGTACTAGTGATGGGAGATAGGTAGAAAGTCAGGAGTGGCTTGTTTCTGAAAAGATTTGGCCTTTTATTCATAGTCAAATGAAATATTTAATGCATAACCATTGAAAACCAGCAACTTTCTTCTAAAATATTAAAAGAAAGGTATAATTTCACTTAGATTGCTTCAAAATGAAATTATTTCTTTTTTCCATTCTAAAGACCATCATCATTAATCTGTCAGTTTATAGTACTGTGGTGCCTTTTACACTGTGATGCTGGAAGCAATGGATGTTGCAAGTATTTCAAATATTAGTATGGTCACCCATCATTGACAAGTTTCAACAGAACTTCCATACTAGGATAATCCCCAGAAAAGTTTCCAGTGAAAATATTATGAACAACAGTGGAATATTGTCTGATACAATCTCAAATAATGAACTTCTTTGAGATTTACCCCAAATGACTGTAATATCCATTAATACTGGAATGTACAATGTCTGAGCCTGAAATATTGTATTCTAAGCATAAGTATGCTGAAATAGACTGGTAATGATCATTTTTAAATTGGACAATCATAATGTCAGCTAAGTCAGAAATGAAAATTTAAGTAGAATGTTATCATACAAACTATCCAAAGAACATTTCATTTTTTAATATATCCAAAAATGTAATGCTATCAGTGATAGGTAATAATCTGTATACCTGCCTCTAAAGGGTACAAATTAATTTTAAAGTAATTCGAATTTTTGCACCAATCAAAACATCAAAGATGAAGTGAAGATTTTTACCAATTTTTGCAGTCTGAAATTTATCAAATATATAATCAAAATACATTGATAACTACTGATGAATGAGACATAAAAGTTTAAAATAAATTGAGATCAGCAGTTGGAAAATATGACTGACCTTAATGGAATAAACTATTTTGGAGATCACATGAAAGAATTTTGCAAGGCCAATGACTTATTCACTAGAAATAACTTTCTTCAACCAAATAGATCACTACTATGTATGTGGTCTTTTCCAGATACACAGGAAGCAATGAGATAAATCAGAGTAAAGGAAGAATGAAAAAGTTTCGTATCATAACACAGAAGATGGTCAGGAACTCACTGAGGAACAACCATAATATGTTGAATTGAAGCTGAAAAACATGAAAACATGTATACAATAGTGAAAGTGTGACATTGGATAGATCCCATGTGAATTTGCAGATTATATCAACAATAAATTTGATATATGGAACATTCATGACCAAAAATCATGTCACCCATAAAGGAAGGAAATAAATAAAACCAAAAAAACCCCAAAACATTTAAAGACAAGCAAAAAAGGAGAATCAAAATTGTTGTTGTTATGTGCCATCGAGTCGTTTCCGACTCATAGTGACCCTATGCACAACAGCTCTAAAACCTGCTCTATCCTGCGCCAACCGCAC
>NW_006399763.1:26827011-26830020 GCF_000299155.1 Elephantulus edwardii | reverse complement strand
TGAAGGAAATAGCAAAAAATAAAGCCCCAGGAATAGATGGTATACCAATTGAAGTATTTCAGATAACAGATGTTGCCCTGGACGTGCTCACCAAGTTGTGCCAAGAAATCTGGAGAAATCTGAAATCAAAATTGACGTAACAAAATATTCAGAAACTTGCTCTCAAATGTAATTAAAAAGAAAGAAATAAATGGTTATGTAAAAAGGTGAACAGAAGATGCCTTGTTGTGTACTATTAATTGTATTGTTTAGTTGGAATTGACCCATAGCTGATCCTCCGGCAGGTTTTTTAGATGCAGTTGGGAGACTTGGGAGGAGATACTCATAGTTCTCTTTTGAAGAAGCTGGTGTACACAAAACACGTGCCTTCAGAATTGCAGCAAAGTTTCTTGTCACTATATTATGAAATGTATGAAGACTTGAAGTTATACAAACAGACATGGTATGTCTCAAGCTGGAGAGCCAGAAGAAAAACCAACCCTTCAATCATTAAAATCCAATATTATGGGATTCTATGGACAAAATTATACAGGAAGAGAACTTCCATGTTCTTCCTAAGGAAAAAATTGTAGGATTCACACCATGTCTTTAGATTGGCAGCACAAATCCTTAACCACTAGGCCACCAGACCTCTTCACCACTAGATCAATAACCTGGGAATATAGGCAGAATTATAATAGTTGAAAAAAAGATTGAAATTGCTACTGATTTCATTTTACTTGGATCCACAATCAACATCCATGGTAGCAGCAATTAAGAAATCAAAAGACACGTTGCATTTGGAAAATTTGCTGTGAAGGAACCCTCTAGAGTTCTGAAAAATGAAGTAGTTAGTTTCAAGATTAACATGCACCCGGTCCAAGACACAGTATTTTCATTTATTGTCTATGCATCTAAAAGTTGTTGTTGTTGATTACCTTCGAGTCAAGCACAACTCATAGGTTCCCTACTAACAAAAGGCCTGAAGCCCCTTTACAACTATCAACATTTATAAAAGTTCATAGAGTTACAGGAAGCATGTTATTAGGAAGTGGATGCCATTTTTGCTTCTAAACCTGTTGTAGTATATTATTGTTGTTGTTATGTTCCATTGAGTGGCCTGTGATGTATGGCGATCCTATGTATAGCAGCTCTGAACCTATTCCTGAGCCAGTCTCACAAATTCCAACACATCATTCCCCATTGCCTCAGTTACTGTATCAATTCATCTCATCAGGGAAAGTAGTGCAATGAATAAAGAAGAGCAAAGAACGATTGATAACATTGAATTATGTAGACAAAAGTTATTGATCCATACCATATTGCCAAAAGAACCAATCTGTCTTGAAGGAAGAGCAACTAGAGTGTTCTGTAGAGGCAAGGATGGTGAAATTTTGTCACAAGTGAGAATTATTGGTCATATTTTCAGGAGAAACTAGTCTTTGGAGGAAGACATCATACTGGAAAAGGTAAAGTGTGAAAGAGGGAAGATGCTTAATAAGATGGATTGACACAGTGACAGCCACAGTGCACTTGAGCATAAGGGAGATGATAAGAATGCTGCATGATAGTTCAATATTCAGAATGGCTGCTTATGGGGTTGCTATGAGTCATAATTGACTTAATGACACCTAACACAGTAACAATGTGGGCAAAATATTGAATGAACATGAAACATCAAGTGAAGATGAAAGGAATACACAGTCACTGTATTAAAAAGAATTAGTTGTCGCTCAACTAGTTCAAGAAGTCACATATAAGAATTCAAGGATTCCAGTACTGAAGAAAGAAGTCCAATTTACACTGAAAGCACTGGTAAAAAGAAGCCTTCAGGGATTTATGTAGCATTAATTGGATATTCAACAAATGGATACAACACTTGAAGGGCTCATTGTAAGAAATTTGCAGGACAGCTAACTCTGAACGAAATGGAAAATGTTCTTATTTATGCTCATTCCAAAGAAATGTGGTCACAGGAATTGACGCCCAAGGGCTGGTCACACAGCCAGTGGGTCAGACAGAATGGGACTGCCTTGCTCCCAAGGCCCTTGTGCCCTGCCCAGCTTGAGACCCAAGCTCTGAGCCAAGGGTATGCAGAGCTCAGTGCCATCTACCCATAGCACTGCTGACTCAGGCAGATACCCCATTCCCACAATGCAAGCACAGAGAAGACTGCCTGGTGCTCACACTCACTGGGGCTTCACCTGGTCTGAGATTCTACCTCTGACAGAGCACTGAGCAAACTTTGAAGCTACATTTCAGCACCACCAACTTACAATGTCATTGACCTAGCCAGGTACATCTATTCCACAGCTAGGTAGAGAAGAGGTTACCTGGCTTTTACACATATACACATACACCAGAAAAGAAAAAAAAACACCTCATACCTCACACAAATCCAAAGCAAGATGTCATTAAAAAAAAATAAAAAAATAGTCAGGGGATCTCTTGGATGAGGAAAGGCTGATGGGAATTCCTGAAATATGATTCAAAAGAAAACTGATCAAGTGTTTTCACTGGATTAAAGTAAAATATGAAGAATTGCATAAAGTTAACGGCAAAATCTTAAAATAACTTAAAAAAGCAATTAAAAAATCAGATTAAAGCAATGAAACTATGGAAAACCATAAAATGGCAATGAAGAATAAGAAGAAAACATCTCAGAAGTTGTCAACTTGGTGGGACAGGTCATTAGAAATGAAGAAATAGAACACAGAATCACTGCAACAGAAGACAGAGCTTTCAGAATTAATCAGCTAGAGAAAAAAAAAAACAGAGGCAAAAATGAAATAATATGAAGAAAATGTTAAAGTAATGTAGAATACAATCAACAAGAACAACCTATATGTAATTGGAATTCAAGAACAGGAAGAAGAAAAGAAAACAAACAAAAAAAAACACAACAAAACCTACACTGAAATAATTGTGAAAGAATTAATAGAAGAAAATGTACCAAGCATTATTAAAAAAATGAGAAAGTATATATCCAAGCACCAGAGCTAAAAATAGATTAAAAATAAATAAATAAAA
>NW_006399763.1:26822505-26825568 GCF_000299155.1 Elephantulus edwardii | reverse complement strand
AAAATGGTGCAACCCCTGTGGAAAGCAGTATGGCGCTTTCTCAAAAAGTTGCAAATAGAGATACCATTTGACCCAGCAATTCCACTACTGGGAACACATATCACTGTTAAAGTCTCTGAATCAAAAACAAGGAGAGAATTCCGAAAGCAGATTGAGAAAAAATAAGAGTAATCTATTAAGGAGAGCAAATAAGATTATATTCCAATTTCTCAGCAGAAATCATGCTAGCAAGAAAATAGCGAAATAGCATATATAATATAAAAAGAGTAAATGCCATGTGGGGGTGACCATATCTGACTTTTACCAACTCAACAAATGTGAACTGTCCCAATCAACAATAAAAACTAATTCCTATGAGGCCAGACATGTCCTCCACACTCACACACCTCTTTTTACTCATTCTAACAGCAATCTTACTGCTTTATTGTGTCCAAAATCCATTGAAAGAGTTCACAGGTTTATTATCATTATTATTATTATTCCATATTATGGAAGTTAAAAGTTTATTATTCAGGTTAGTAGCAGAATACAATACTCAGTCAGCATAATTTCTCATAGGTGTCTCAGTCTTCAGCTCTTAGTCCTGCCAATTATGTCTCTCCCTGCACTCGCTCCCAGTACTCCAACAAATTTGAACAAAAGACTGTTAGCTCTTGTTCTGTGTTGTAGCAGTCCCTAGGTCAACTCTGTCTCTTGCCAGGTGTCTGTTTCTCTACAGCTAGAGTCTATGGCTGCTACTCTCATAGGACCTAGTCTGGCTGATGCAAAAATCTCTGGCCTCAAAGAATGTCCTTCATTCTCTTACTTCTTCTTTGATTGTGGTGAGATTCTCAAAATATGCTGCTGGATCTGCTCAATTGAATAACTAGACTATTCAGTCCTCTTGTGGATTAAAAAGACCAGCTAATACCATTGTGGATAGGCTAAAACACTCTATTTTCATATTCCCATCTATCCACATGGTACAGTCAAATTCAATGGCTAGGGAAGTTATTTGACCACAGACAATTTCTTATTTGAATAATTAACTTTCCCCACACAGTATACAATAAGTATATTCCCAAAAGTGTGTAAGCCAGCAACTTCATGCCTCATGCATTAATATCCCCATTTTAGATGGCTAGTTTATCATTTGCCAATCCTATCAAACTAGTCTTTGTAATAACCTTTTGCTGTCTTTGAGGATGATATCCACAACTCATCTGGTCTTCACTTATTGGTGTTCAATGTTCAAACTTATTCTTAAAATTATTTAGAAATTCAGATGGAATAGATCAATGATTATATATCGGTTCTTGTGGTCTTAATTTCTTCAGCCTCAATTTAAACATGCACTTGAGTAATTGATGGTCTGACCCACAGTTCACCCCTGGTCTAGATTTAACTGCCAATATTGAGTTTCTTCAATGATTCCTTCCACAGATGTAGTCCATCTTATTCCTATGCAGTCAAATAAATGAGGTCTATGTGTAAAGTAACAATTTGTGTCTTTTAAAAAACATATTTATAATAAATAAATTGTTGAAAAGATGGAATTTTTATCATTCTATTTCCAGCCTCATTTCTATCACCAAGACCATATTTTCCTCCTATTATTACTTCTTCACTATTCCTAATTTTTGCATTTAAGTAACCAATTATCATCCATGAATCTTGATTACATATTTGGTCAAATTTGGACTGCAATATTTGGTAAAATTTTCAATGTATTCTTTCTCTTTGGCTTTAGATGTAGAAGATTATATTTGAATCATAGTCATATTACTGTCTGTCTCAATCTTTAAATAAATATAATAGTATCTGACAGACCAGCATTCCACGGAAAAGAGCAGATGAAAGACAATTGCCCAGTTATAGCAATGTCAGAACAGAGCAAGGAGACACTGCATGGTTCAAAATCAAGAAGAGGGTCCATCAGGGATGTATTCTGTCTGCATACTTTCAATCTGTATGCAGAACAGATCATACGAGATGCTGGGCTGTATGAAGAGAAATGTGGCATCAGGATTGGTGGAAGAGTCGTCAGTAACCTGCATTATGCAGCTGACACAACCCTGCTTGCTGAAACTAAGGAGGACCTGCAGTGCTTGCTGCAGAAGGTCAGGGACTGCAGCCTTCTATATGGATTGAAGCTCAACATCAAGAAAACAAAGAGTCTCACCACTGGGGCAATTGACAGCATCAGTGTGGATGGTGAAGAGATTGAGATAGTTAACAGTTTTAGTTTGCTTGGCTCCACAATCAACACTCTTGGTACCAGCAGCCAGAAAATCAAGAGATGAATTGCATTGGGAAAGTTGGCTGAGAGGGACCTCTCAAGAGTACTAACGAACAACGATGTCAGGCTAGAGACTAAGGTGCGCCTGATCCGGGCTATAGTCTTTTCACTTATGTGCTGTGCATGAGAAAGTTGGACAGTGAATAGTGTTGATAGAAAGAGAATTGATGTCTTTGAGCTTTGGTGCTGGAGAAGAGTGTTGACTATACCATGGACTGCAAGGAGAACAAACAGGTTTGTCCTGGAGAAGGTGAAGCCGGAATGCTCCTTGGAGTCAAGGATTCTGAAGCTTCGTCTGACATATTTCGGGCATGTTGCAAGGAGGGACTGGTCCTTGGAGAGGGACATCATGTTTGGCAGAGTGGAGGGGTGGCAAAGGAGAAGAAGACCTTTGGTGATATGGATCGATTCTGTGACTGGAGCAGTGGGAATAAGTGGGTTTGAGATGGCTAGGTTGGCACAGGATAGAACAACGTTTAGAGCTCTTGTACATAGGGTTGCTATGAGTTGCAAATGACTCGATGGCATATAACAACAACAACATACTTGGACCAGGAGGCAAAAGAGCAAATAAACACTGTGTGGTTCAAAATTGAGAAGGGTGTGCTTCAAGAATGTGTCCTATTTCATTCTTCAATGAGATGGAAAAGGCAATCTCCAGCTTCATTTGGAATGGAAAGAAGCCACGAATAAGCAAAGCACTCCTAAAAAATAGAAAAACGGTAGGAGGCATCTCACTCCCTGACTTAAGATCCTACTACACTGCCGTGGTAGTCAAGACAGCA
>NW_006399763.1:26818545-26821076 GCF_000299155.1 Elephantulus edwardii | reverse complement strand
CAAATGGGGGGGAGGGGTTTGTGCGGGGAGAAGGGTGCAACAATGAATGAATGGAATCCCAAAATCTCTGTAGATGTTCATTGAAATGAAAAATAAACAAACTAAATTAAAAAAAAAAGAATGTGTCCTATCCATATCTTTTCAATCTATACGTTGAACAGATTATCTGGCAGGCTCAGCTTTCTGAGGAGAAGTGTGGCATCAGGATTGGAGGTAGTGTCATCAACAATCTGTGCTATGTAGATGACACAACTCTGCTTGCTGAAACTGAGGAGGACCTGAATTGCTTGCTGCAGAAGGTCAAGGACTGCAGCCTACAATATGGATTGAAGCTCAACATCAAGAAAACAAAGATTCAAACCATTTGGCCAATTGGCAGCATCATGAGAGATGGTGAAGATATTGAGATTGTTGACAGCTTCATTTTGCTTGTCTCTACAATCAACACTCTTGGTACAGCAAAACGGAAATTAAAAGATTAATTGCATTGGGAAAGTCTGCTGTCAAAGACTTCTCCAAAGTACTGAAAAACAACGATGTCAGTCTGGAGAATAAAGTATCCCTGATACAGGTCATGGTCTTTGCAATTATTTGCTATGCATCAGAGAGCTGAACAATGATGAAGGATGGTCAAGGAGAGTTGATATATTTGAGCTGTGGTGCAGGAGAAGAGTATTAAATATACTATGGATAGCTAGGAGAACAAACAAGTTCATCTTGGAGAGGGTGACACCAAGTTGTTCCTTGGAGGCAAGGATTCTGAAGCTTCATCTGACATACTTTGGACACGTTGCAAGGCATGTTCAGTCCTTGGAGAGGGATGTCATGCTTGAGAGGGTGGAGGGATGGTGCAGGAAAGAAAGACCTTCAATGAGATGATTCAGTCACTGAGATAATGGGGATAGATATGTTGGAGACAATAATATTGGCAAGGGATAGAGCAGGGTTTAGGGCTTCTTTACATAGGGTCACTATGAGTCATAGACAACTTAGCAGCACATAACCACAACAACCCCAGATGACCAAAATTATTGCACAAAAGCTCTTAGGTCTTACTCCAAAAGTATAGGTGCGCCCTCTCCAATACATATTTTTTGTCCTTTTGGCAATCTATGAGATTTTCAGTACTCTTCGCAACTAGCACAGCTCAAAGACATCAATTCTTCTGCCATCCTTATTAATTGTCCAGCTCTCAGGTGCATAACAAGTGATTGGAAAGACTATGGCCTTAATCAGACACCCCTTACTTTGTCTTCAAACTGACATCACTGCTTCTCAATAATTTGGAGAGGTACCTAACTACAGACTTTCCCAGTGCAATACATCTTCTGGTTTCCTGATTGCTGATACCAAGGAATTAATTGTCGTTTCAAGTAGTATGAAGTTGTTGACAGTTTTAATCTTTTCTCCAGCTATCTGTGGCTAGATCCAAATTGATATCAGCTTCAAACTCAGGATTCCACACTTCTTTCTGCGTTCCAGACCGACTCAATCATTCATTAAATCTTAACCTCCACATGGAGCTAACTCTATAAATCAGGGGTTCTCATGGCTCCCTATTCCTCAAGCCAGCAACCCTTTTGCATTATCCAATCATCTGTGCATACTAGGTCAACAGTGTTGATGCAACATGCTCAAAGTCAACCTATCTCCTTATTGATGCATGACTCCTAATTCCACTCAACAAGTGGATCCATGGGGTCACTACAAGTGATCATACTCACCAGCTCCATTTAATTTCAAATTCTAGAAGAAGGCTTTGATGGACAACGTTTCCTTTCTTCAGAAGCCAAACTTCTTGCTGCAGATTTGAAAAATCAACATTTCTTTTGTTATTTTTTCTTTCTCTCTATTCCTGCTTGCCTTTCTCCCAAATGTAAATCTCCAGGGCTAAGGAGTATCTTGTAATCAATTCAAATGTAAATCTCCTCAGAGTTTTGAGAGGCACTTAATCTTCCCTAGACAAAGCCCCATGCACTCTACCAAATTCTATTACTTTCATCAAGCATTTTTCAGGACCGTTTTTTTCTCGTACTGGTCTAGTGGCAAGAAGCTGTGCTGCAATATCTACGGCTTGAGGTACGAATGCATAAGCTGCTTCATGGGAGAAAGATGGGCAATCTCCTCCTGTGCAATTAACTGCCTCTGAAAACTCACCAGAGAATCAGCTATGACCAACTCAATGGTACACAACAACGACAGTACTACCAGGCAGGAATCATGCTCTTTCTAAATCTCTAATATCCACTTGTTTTTGTGGTTGTTAAGAGCCATCAAGTCATAGATGACTCATAGTTGACAATGTGAATGAAAAACCTGAACACTTGTTTAACTTTCATCATTTCTCCAACATCTCAGAGTTTCCGGAGTGAAATGCAACTCATCTTTCCAAGCTTGTTTTAATTGGGGAGCTCAGAAGTCCAGGATGGGTTTAGAAGTAGTAATAGGGATATTGTTGCTGATGTTAGATGGATCTTAGCTGAAAGCAGAGAATACCAGAAGAATGTCTATCTGTGTTTCATTGATTATGC
>NW_006399763.1:26816066-26817850 GCF_000299155.1 Elephantulus edwardii | reverse complement strand
CTTGTTATGCATCAGAGAGTTGGACAATGACTAGGGAGGATAGAAGGAGAATTGATGCCTTTGAGCTGTGGTGCTGGAGAAGAGTATTGTATGTACCATGGACTGCCAAGAAAAAAACAGATTCATCCTAGATAGTGTTAAACCAGGCTTCTTCTTGGAGGCAAGGATTCTGGGGCTTCGTCTGACATACTTTGGACATGTTGTAAGGATAGATAGGTTTTTAGAGAGGAACATCATGCTGGGTAGAGTAGAGGGACAGCTCAGGAGGGGAAGACTCTCTATGAGGTGGATTGATTCAATGACTGGGGTAATCGGGATGGATGTGTCAGAGGCAATGAGATTGGCACAGGATAGAGCACAGTTTAGGGCTGTTATACATAGGGTCGCTATGAGTCGCAAATGACTCGACAGCACATAACAATAACAACTACCAAAAACTGTAACCATGGGCAATCATTATCGCATTTGTCATATCAGTGTCACAGTATTTACCATCATAACAACCAAGAGTTACCTCTGTACAGCCAATAGAGAGAGACCAGTACTATACCATTTAGGAGAATGTTTAACCAAAAACAATTAAAACAGGCCAGAGGGCCCAAATGACTTTTCAATAGGAGGCCTAGATGATTAATTCATTCCCAAAGGCTAATAAACATGACACCTTATGTCTCACCTGAATCAGAGATCAAACCTCTGTAGAATCGGGCTGCTCCAGACCACTTCCCCACCTAGAAGCCAACTCATACTGCTGATCCCATACCTTTTTAAATAGGAGGCCAAATACAATCAATTCACTCTCAATGGCTAATAAACATGGCTCCTTATGTCTCACCTGAAGCAGAGATCAAATATCAAGTATACATTTACATTGTGTCTTAACATTTCTACATAGAAGAAACAGTTTTGTTGTTGTTGTTAGGTCCTGTCAAGTATGACTCAGAGTGACCCTATGAAAAAAAGATCTGAACCCTGTTCTATCCTGCATCATCCTCACAATTCCTGACAGACAAGAGCCCATTGCAACAGTCACAGTGTCAATCCACCTAGTCAAGGCTCTTCTCCTTCACTGAGCCTCCACCCTTCCTCGCTTTATGTCCTTCTTTAAAGAATAGCCCTTCCTGGCAACATGCCCAAAATGTGTAAGGCAGACTCGTCATTCTTGCCTCCAAAGAGCACTCCAGCTGCACCTTCTTCAAGACATATCTGTTTGTTCTCCTGGCTGTCCATGGAATGTTCAGCATACTTCTCCAACACCACACAGCTCACAGGCATCAATTCTTATTCTGTCATCCTAATTTATTGTCCAGCTCTCAAAAGCCATAATCATTTTTACAAAATATCTTAGCATTTGGGGCTTGTTACTACAATGAAATGTGCAAGGAGCTAGAGTTGGAAAATCAAAAGGGCCGAACTCGTTCAGCATTTCTTAAGCTCAAGAAACTGAAGAACAAATTCAAACCTCGAGTTGCTACAATCAAGGATGCTTTAGGCAGAATGTTAAATGATCCAGGAGGTATCAAAAGAAGATGGAAGAATATACTGAGTCATTGTACCGAAAGGAATTGGCAGATACAGAAGAATTTAATCAAATAGCATTTGAGCCAGAGCCTATGGTGATGAAGATGGAAGTTCAAGCTGCTTTGAAGGAAATAGCAAAAAATAAGGCCACAGGAATAGATGGTATACCAATTGAAGTACTTCAGCTAACAGATGCTGCCGTGCATGTGCTCACCAAGTTGTGCCAAGAAATCTGGACAACAACCACTTGGCCAACTGACTGG
>NW_006399763.1:26813591-26814871 GCF_000299155.1 Elephantulus edwardii | reverse complement strand
GAGAGGGACATCATGCTGGGTAGTGTAGAGGGACAGCGCAGGAGTGGAAGACCCTCTATGAGGTGGATTGATTCAGTGACTGGTGCACTGCGGGATTAGTGTGTCAGAGGCAATCAGATTGGCACAGGATAAAGCACGGTTTAGGGCTGTTGTACATAGGGTCGCTATGAGTCTCAAAGGACTGGAAGGCACATAACACCAACAACAACAACATCTTAGCATTACTATATGGAAGAAACAAATGCCAATATTCATAATAGTTAACTCAACAGAAACCTTAACACATAATCTTTTTAAGGAATTCTCAGCTTGGGCTTTGTTTTCTCCACTTAGTTTATCTCATTCTTATGCATATGAGCTCAGGTCTCGCCCATTGCCTGAGTATGGGGTTGAGGGAAATCACAGGGTCACAGAGTTTGGTGAGCAGAGGCAGGAGGTGAAGGAATTAGGACAGAAGCAGTGAATACCTGAAAAGGAGGGGTAACTAGGGCATGGATCAGTGGTGATTGATTTTATAAAGCACAAGGTATGGGAATGATTGTATAAAACACAGTTTGAACAGAGAAATGTGTGCACACAGTGTATATTTAAACAAGACACCAATATAAAATAAAATGATTAAATTTTTAAAGAATCCAGATTTCTTTACATTAGGAAAGGGAATGTAAAAAAGGAAATGAGAAAGAATGCCAATTATAACAGTTAAACAAATTAATTACTTAAGAATAAAATTGAACTAGAGATACAAAAAAGGCTATAATAAGAAAAATACAAAGCACAACTTCAAGAAACTAAAAGAGGTTAGACAAATTGAAGCTATGCTCATAGATAGAAGACTCAATATTCTGAAAATGACAATTCTACCAAAAGCAGTCTCCCAGTTCAAAGTAATCTCAGCCTGGATACTGATACCATTCTTCAAAGAAATGGAAAAGGCAATTTCCAACTTTCTCTGAAAAGGACAGAAATTTTGAATAAGTAAAGCACTACCAAAAAAATAAGAGAAAAGTAGGAAGCATCATGCTCCCTGAACTCAAAACCTGCTACATAACAGTCATGACAACATAATCCTGGTACAGAAACAGATACACAAATCAATGGAATAGAATTGAGAGCAGAGACATCATGCTATTTTCCTATGGTCAACTTATCATATCAAGTGGAGAAATGACAGTCTCTTTTTTTTTTTTTAAATTTAGGTTGTTTATTTTTCATTTCAATGAACATCTACAGAGATTTTGGGATTCCATTCACTCATTGTTGCAACCTTCTCCCCGCAC
>NW_006399763.1:26811913-26813491 GCF_000299155.1 Elephantulus edwardii | reverse complement strand
ACCCCCAAATATAATCCACTCTGCAACCCTCATTGCATACTCCTACGATAAAAATAATGCCCTAAAATATAATACTTTTAGACTATTCTCTCCCTCATAGACTCCAATGCCGTAAACATATTTCATCCAGTTTTTCTCAGTCTCTTTTAACAAATTATGCTGGCAGAATTAGACATCCAGCTACAAAACAAACAAACAAAAAAAAAAACCAAAAAACCAAAAAACACAAAAACTGAAGCAAGGTGCAAAGGAACTCAAGGTGGATTAGAGATATAGTGATAAAGCCCTAATCAAAAAGGATCATCATAGAAAATACAGGAACAAATCTAGAAACTCTAATCTATGGCATGAATAGATTTTCAAGCATAGCAATAAAAACAACCCAAAACACTCAAAACCAAAAGATGATAAAATAGATGAATTGAACCTTGTGAAAAGTAAATCCTTGTATGCATCAAAAGCTTAGTACAGTAAAAAGGAAGCCACCTGGTTGGGGGGAAAAATGGCAATAACATTATTTGATAAGGGACTCATACCTTAAATTTATATTCCAATGCATCAAAGATGAACAACCCAATCACAAAATAGAAAGAAATTGTGGACAGATACTTCACCAAGGAAGAAAGTCAGACAACCAACAATGTGAAATTGCTCAATATTACTGACTATTAGAGAGATGCAAATCAAAACAAGGAGATGTATTCTGATCCCAACAGTTGTTGTTGTTGTTACGTGCTGACAAGTTGCCTGTGACCCATAGTGACCCTATGTACAAGAGCACTGAAGCCTGCCCTGTCCTAAGACAGTCTCACTGATCCCAACACACCTACTTCCATTCCCCAAGTTACTGTGTCAATCCATCTCATCTGTGCTCTTCCTCTCCTGCACTGTCTCCTCTCCATTCTGAGTATCACATCATTCTCCAAGGTTCCTTCTGGCCAAATACCCAAACCATGTGAGACAGAGTTTCAAAATCCTAGCCTCCAAGAAGAAATTTGGTTTCACCTTCTCCAAGACAGACCTGTTTGTTTTCTTGGCGGTCCATAGTATGTTCAAGACTCTTCTGCAGCACCATAACTCAAAGGTATCAATTATTTTTCTTTTATCCTCAGTCATTGATTGTCCAGCTCTGTGATTCATAGCATGTGAAGACCATGGGCTAGATCAGGTGCACCTTCATCTGTAGACTGACACCGTTGTTACTGACACCATTGTTACCACTTAGTACTCTAAAAAGGTTCCTGACAGGAGGTTTACCTAATGCAATTCACCTTTTGACTTTTCTGACTGCTGGTGCCAAGTGTTGATTGTGGAGCCGAGCAAGATGTAACTAACTGTTAAGAACCTCATTCTCTTCTCCATCCAATATGGTGCTGCCAATTAGTCCAGTGCTGAGAATCCTTGTCTTCTTGGTGCTGAAATTCAATTAATATTGAATACTACAGTCCCTGACTTTCTGCAGCAAGCACTTCAGGTTCTTCTCAGTTTCAGCAAGCAAAAAGTATTATATTTTAGGGCATTATTTTTATCGTAGGAGTATGCAATGAGGGTTGTAGAGTGGATTATATTTGGGGCTAG
>NW_006399763.1:26797707-26811738 GCF_000299155.1 Elephantulus edwardii | reverse complement strand
AAAAAAAAAAGTATGTTATTTGCATAACATAGGCTGTTGATGAGTCCTTCTCCAATCCTTATGCCACATTCCTTTCCATAAAGCCCAGCCTCCCAAATGTTCTGTTCTACATGCAGATTGAAAGGTATTGAGACTGGATGCATCCTTGACACATTCCCTTCCTGATTTTGAATCATGCAGTGTCTCTCTGCTCTGTTCTAAGGACATTTTCCTAGTCCAAGTATAAGTTTCACATAGGTACAATCAACTGTTCTGGGATTCTCCTTCTCCTCAAGATTAGCCACAATTTGTTGTCAAATGCCTTTGCATAGGCAGTGAAACACAGATAGATATCCCTCTGGTCCTCTTTGTTTTCTGCCAAGATTCATCTGACATAGGAGATTATGTCTCTAGTGCCATGGTCTCTTTTAAAACCAGCTTGTATTTCTGGTAGTTCTCTGTCAATGTACTGTTCCAGTCGTTTCTGGATAATCTCCAACAGGATTTTGCTTGCATGCAATATGGTTGATTTTGTATGATAATTTCCACACTCTCTCAGATCATCTTTTTATGGAATGGGAATAAATATGGATCTCTTCCAGTCAGTTGGTCAGGGAACTGTCCTCTAGATTTCTTGGCACAACCTGGTAAGCTTGTCCAGCTCAGCTTCTGTTTGTTGAAATAAGTGACATTCCATCAATTATGGGGGCTTTATTTTTTGCCAAGTTCTTCAGAGCAGCCTCAACTTCCTCCTTCATCACTATTCTTCTTTGTCAGCCTATTCTTTTTGGCACAATGACTCTGTATATACCTTCCATCTTCTTTTAATACTTCCTGGATTATTCAATATTCTACCCATAGTACCCTTAAGTATTGCAACTCTAGGTTTAAATTTGTTCTTTAGTTCCTTCAGCTTAAGAAATGCCTAGTGAGTATGGCCCTTTTGATTTTTGGACTCCAGTTCTTTGCACATTTAATAATAATACTTTGCTTTATCATCTTACGTTGCCCTTTGAAATTTTCTATTCTGCTCCTTAACTTCTTGATTTTTTTTCCTTTGTTTTGGTTTCTCAGTGCTCTAATGCAATAATCAAAGTCTTTTCTGACATCTATTTTGGTCTTTTCTTCTTCTATCTTTGTAATGACCTTTTGCATTTTTCATGGATGATATCCTTGTTATCTTCCTACAGCTAATCTGGTCTTTGTGAATTGGGGTTCAAGGCCTCAAATATGTCCCTGAGTTGCTTTTTAAATTCAGATGGGAAAGTTGTTGTTGCTGCTTGCCTTCAAGTCAAGTACAACTAATAGTGACCTTATGAAAAAAAGTCTTGAAGCCCCTCTACAATTATCAACATTTATCAAAGTTCATAGGGATATCCAGAGGCATATTATTTAGGAAGTGGAAGCCACTCAAGGTCAGATTTTTATTCTTGTGGATTTGATTTAACCTTCTTTAGCTTTAATTTGAACTTGCATATGAGTAGTTGATGGTCTTTTCTACAATCAGCACCTGCCCTCGTTTTCACTGCTAATATTGAACTTCTCCAGTGATCCCTTCCATCAATATAATCAATCTAATTCCTGTGCCTATAATCAGGTGAAATCCATGTGTACACCCTGTGACAAAGTTCAAAAAGATAGCACACCACAAATGATGGCAAGGATGAAGAGATTTGCACTCTCATGCACTGATGATGGGAATGTAAAATGGTGCAACCACTCCGGAAGGCAGTCTAGCACTTTCTCAAAAAGATGAAAATAGAAATACCTTTTGGCCCAGATATCTCACTACTGGGAATATATCCCAGAGAAATAAGAGCTTTGACACAAACAGATATAAGCACATCTAAGCTTATTGCAACATTATTTAAAATAGAAGAAATGTAAACTGCCCAAATGCCTAAAAAAAAAAAAACAAAACAACAATGTACAAAGAAACTACGATACGTCCAAACAACAGAATATTACACAGCATTGAAAAACAATCAACTCATAAACCACTACACATCCCAGATATGTCTGGAAAACATTATACTGAGTTAAATATCTCAGTAACAAAAGACAAGTACTGCATATGACCATTGTTACATCAATAGAATATAAAAGGAGTGAAGAGAGAGCTGGGAAAAAATGGGTAGGTCATGAACACAGCTCTGGAAGAGGTGAAGGGACAGACAATTAAACATTATATGTTTGAAAAGTAACAATCTGGAACAGAATATGCATTTCACTTGAATTAGAGGAGGTTTACAGAATAAAATATTTTTGAAAGAATGAAAACCAATCTTTCTAAATTTCCATGACAATCACACTTAAAGAAATAGCAACAAAGAAATATGATGAATCAAATTGTTCAACAAATTGATGAATATAATTAATAGTACACACAAGTAAATAGTAAAAATCTTTCAATAGTAACTGTAGAAACGTCTCATCTGGGAAGTACCAGAAATCCATCCAGAGCCGTAAGAGGCCATTAAAGAACATTGCTGGTGTAAGATGGATTTTCACTTAAAACAGAAAATTCAAAAAATATACTTACCCATGTTTTATTGACTATGAAAAAGTATTTAATTGTGTGGACCATAAAAAAGTATGATTAATATTGCAAAGAATGTTAATTGCTGATCTTTGTGTTCATGTATAGACCAAAAGACAGTTATAGCAGAACAATGGAATACTGCCAGAGTATAACTGGTGTATTACCGTTGTTTCCATTTATCTTATTTATTTGGTCTAAGTGCTTAATATATAACATAAAAAATTGAACAGTATGACGAAGACTGTGACATCAGGATTAGTAGACAATCATTAAAAACTTGGGATACGCAGACATCACAACCTTGTTTGCTGAAAGTGAAGAGGACTTGAAGTATTTACTTGAAGATCAAAGACTGAGGAAAATCAAAGACAGTAGTTAAAAATTGTAACCTGAGATATTTGGGGGTTTATTGTCTAAAATGACTTCCTGATTCATTAACTTACTTTGCCAGTAGATGAGTGAGAAGGTGTGAATAGGATATGTTAGCCTATCCATGAAAGAATTGAGTAGTCTCACCAATCCACAAGGAGATTGGCTGTTTCACCGTTACATTGAATTGATCCAATAGCAGAATAGGAGAAACCTCAGTGCCAACAAAGAAGAAGCAAGATAATGCAACTGGTCATTCAAGGTCAGAGAGCTATTTGCAGGCAGACTAGGGCCTATACTAGCAGAAGTTACAGCAGCCACAAAACAAACACCTGACATGAGATGGTGTGGACCCTGGGACTGCTACACCATTGAAGCTGAGCTAAGAGTATTTTGTCCAAGTTTAAGGACATTGTGGGTGTTACTAGGGTGGATGATGGAGGTGTCAGACAGCCATAATTGACAGGACTAAGAACTTTGTAACAGTGGCCTAAAGCTGTGAAGCTCAAGGCTGAGGAACCTATGAGCACATTTCAGAAGTTGTCCTAACTATTATGCTACTATCCTGGATTTTTTAGTTCCTCAATATGTGATCTCTCACAATGGATCTTGGACCCAGTAAAATAGTAAGATTGGTGTTTAGTTAAATATAAAGAACTATGGAAGCATAGGTTAATGGCTTTATGTTGTTGATGCTATTGACGGGGACAATTCCCCTTTGATAATTTGGTAAAGGTCAGATGGAGCTGTCCTCATTCAGCTCTTGCTGTTTTTACTTAGTCACATAAAGAAACAAGTTTCTCAAGTTGATCAATGATCATCTTCATAATGAACAGAATAAAGATTCAAATTGTCAAATATTCTCTTTCACTTAGATCCTCAATCAACATCCATCAAAGCAACCACAAAATATGTTATAAAAGATCTCTTTAAAATGTATCAACATAAATTATGTAAGGACTAGTTTGCCTGATGAAAGCCATGGTCTTTTTCATCATTTGTGAAAGCTGGACTACCAATTTAGAAAACCAAGGAATCAATGAATTTGAGTTGTGTCAAATGTCATGGGCTGCCAAAAGAGGCAACAATAGAGTCAGATAATTTTAGGATGACTGAATGCCAAGCACAGTTTTGCTCTGATACACACACACACACACACACACACACACACACACCCCGTTTCTATAAATGAGAATCAACTCAATAATACTAGACAAATATTAGATCCTTTGGGTTTTTTTTATAGGATTCCAAATCTCAGGATAGTGTAAGAAAATGATGCTTTACTAGTTTTTACCAACAATGTGTCAATTTGTTGTAAAGCATTATAGGCAAATTATGAATATTTCTTGATAGTGCATGAAAATGATGCGAGGTAAAAATGGGAACTACAGGGGAGCTCTGGTGGCCTAGTGACAAGGAGCTGCAACTACAATCCAGAGGCGTATGGTTCGAATCCACCAGATGCTCTGCCGGGGAAGGAGGGGCAATCTCCTCCTGTACCAGTCAGATCTGATTTGACGGTACACGCACACAAAAATAATAAAATTTAAAAAATTTAAAAAAATGGAAACTACAAATTCAAGCCACAAGTTGAAATACTTAATGATGCTATGGGCAGAATGATATATGACTCTGGAAGCATGAAAAAAAAAAAGAAGATAGAAGGAATACATAGAATCATTGTTTCAAAGAGAATTGACTGACATACTGGAATTTCATGAAACAAGATACAATCAAGAGCCTATGGTGATGAAAGAGAAAGTTCAGGCTGCTCTTAAGGAATTGGCATAATACAAGGTCCCAGGAACTCATAGCACACAAATTGATATATTTCAACAAACAAACAAACAACATTGAACTTGACGTCATCACTAAGTTATGCCAAGAAATGTAGAGAGCAACCACCTAGCCAACTGACTGGAAGACATTCATTGTTGTTCCTATTCCCAAAAAAGAGGTGGCCCAATGAAATGTGGAAATTATTGAACAATTTCATTAATATCACATGCACGCAAGATCCTGCTGAAAATTATCCAAAAATGACTGAAGAGCACATCAACAAAAAACTCTCAGATGTACAGGCTGGGTTGAAAAGAGATCACGAAACTAGAGATATTATAACCAATGTTAGAATGATCTTGGCTGAAAGCAGAGAGTACCAGAGAAATGTCTACCTGTGTTTCATTGACTATGCAAAGGCATTTGACTGTGTGGACCACAGCAAACTGCAGGTAACTCTGAGCAGAAGGGGAATCCCAGAACACTGGATCATGTTTATGTGAAACCTGGACTTGGACTAAGAGGCAATCATCAGAACAGAGCAAAGAATCACAGCATGGTTCAAAATCAAGAAAGATGTGTGCCAGCAAGGTATCTTATCTCCATATCTTTTTAATCTATATAAGCGATAGATCATCGAGGAGGCTGGGCTCTATGAGGAGAAATGTGGCAACAGGACTGGAGGAAGATTCTTCAATAACCTGTTTTATGTGGGTGACATAACCTTGCTTGCTAAAATTGAGGAAAATCAGAGGCATTTGCTGCAGAAGGTCAATGACTGTAGTCTTCAATATGGTTTAAAGCTCAACATTAGCCCAGTTTCTCACCACTGGACCAATTGGCAGCATCATAATAAATGGAGAGTGATTGAGATTGTTAACAGCTTTAGTTTGCTTGGTTCCACAATCAACACTCTTGGTACCAGCAGCCAGGAAATTAAAAGATTAATTACATTAGGTAAATCTACTGTCAGGGAGCTTTTTCGAGTACTGAAGAGCAAAGATGTCAGTCTAGAGACTAAGATGTTCCTGACCCAGGCCATGATCTTCACAATCACTTGTTATGCACCAGAGAGCTGGACGATGACTAAGGAAAGAAGATGAATTAATGCTTTTGAGTTGTGCTGGAGAAGAGAATTGGTTAGACCGTGGACTGCAAGGAAAACATACAGGTTTATCCTAGAAAATGTGAAACCAGGCTGCTCCTTGGAGGTAAGAATTTTGAAGATTCATCTGACATATTTAGGCATATTGCCAAGAGGGATCCAGTCCTTGGAGGAGGACAGCATACATGGAAATGTGGAGGGACTTCACAAGAGAGGAAGAGCCTGGATGAAATGGATTGACTCAGAGACTGGGGTGATAGGGACAGGTGTGTCAGAAACAATGAGTTTGGCTCAAGATAGAGCAGTGTTCAGAGCTGTTGTAGATAGTTCTATGAGTCACAAGTGGTTCGATGGTGCATAACAACAACTTAAATCTACTGTTGTTTTTGCTGGTTTATCTTGTTATTATGTGTCATGGAGTCAGAACAGACTCAGAGTAGACCATCCAGTGGTTTTTCAGAGTCTGTACATCATTGAGGAGATTGCTTATCTTTCTTCTATAAAGCAGTTGATAGATTCGAATGGCCTGCCTTTTTGTCCTGATCTAATAGGCCACCAAATAGCCAACTATTGGTTCTGATACTCAAGTGCTACTTCGTTTAAATGATTGTTTTTATTAATAAAGAATAAAAGCAAATTCTTAAGATCCTATTAACAAGTAAATATGGATATTTTTCCCTGATAATTTCGACACTAAAATTTTTTGACAAATTATTTCAAGCAATGATCAATTATTACCCTTTGAATAACAGCAAGAAATCAGAAAACTTCTACTATTGAAAGCTTAAAGAATCAGTGGAAATACTTTCATGCAAGTAGAAATTTCCCATTGTAATTCTATAGCAGGGAGGTCACGCCTAGACTTGGTTTCAAATTCCTTGTTATAAACTGAGAGTCTCAATTGTTAGAAAATGAAAAACAACTTTTAAACTGCTTACAATACCTTAACTATGGATTTTGCCCAGCACAATCTTAGCCTAGCTAAGAATGTAATTTAATGAATGTCTGCTCTCCAGCTAGACATTTACAAGCTCCTCTTCTGAATCATTCATGTAAAGATGAGGCTTAGATACTTTCTTGACTTACATTGCATTGCTTAGCAGAATCTGTTTTGTCTTGGTAATCAGTAGATTATCTATTATATATGGAATTGTGTAGGAGGGCAAATATCATTTTTCCTACTGTTATAATTTTTCCTACTGTTAGTATCATATAGAATACATACCAAGATAAAACAGAAGATTTGTTTTGCTATAATTTAAATGATTCTGCTTATAAATTCTTTAGAAAATACAAAAGTACTAGATTTTGAAAACTCACAGAATTTTAGAAAGGCAAGCAGTTGCTATACTTTCTTTGAAAATTAACTTCCCATATGTTGTGATAATGAAAGGAAGAGGAGTTTGGGTAAAGGAGAGAATTAGGTTATAAAAACAATAATTAGGTGTTTCTCTTTCTTCAGCTTGGATTTCTTCACTATTAAATTACATTGAGCTTTGAGAGACAGTTAAACTATTGTCTGGTTCACACTACCTGTGGTATAGGATTGCCTTATGATTACAAGCCATGCTATCATTTGCACTCACAAATACCCCCATTCAATGAACTAATTTTTATGCCTGTGTGGGGTTTTGGGGGGTGGTTGTGGGTGTTTTGCATCCATTCTTAGCTCATTTTTGGTAGTTATACTAATTATACCCTTTGCTTTGACAATCCTCTGACTTTTATCTCTTTCACCTTAACTTCATTTCCCCCCCCTTTTTCTTTTTAAATTCTTTATCTAAGCAGATGTCAGTAGAGTCTTAGACTATACCTACCATTAACTTTTAGTATTTTAAACACTTTGCCTTTATCTTTAAGTTTATCACCCTGATTGTATCCTTGGTTCAGGTATCAGTCGAGAAGACTGAATGTTTCCTTTGTACTGTCCTTCAGATACTTCTGTTAGTTTTAACAAAAATTAGGTGTTAAAATTAAGACACATTGTCTGAGTAACAATCCTGGCTATACATTACTATTAAGACAATTTTGGGTAGAGATACATTAAATAAATTTCCTTTTTCTCCCTGAAAAATAGGAAGATTAATTCAGGTTTTCATGTTTATTGTGATGATATGACTCCTACCACATTTACTCCAACTGCTAGCATTTCCATCCCTGCATGTTGACTTGGTAGATGCTTGGAAGAACCAATGGGGAGAAAATGAAACTGTTATTAGAAAATATACTATTTTTTATTTATTTTGTCATCAAAGCTTTGACGATAATGAAATTGCAGTAATTAGGTCTATGACTGGTAAATGAAATGCTGGTAATTCATATCTACCAGCTACTCTGAAGGCAAGCACATGACAGTTGCTCCCAGAAATGTTTTCCGTCTTGGAAACACTGTGGTGCAGTTCTATTGTGCCCTTGTGCACTAGAATCAATCACCTCAAAGAAAAGAGGTTTAGTTTGGTAGACTAGCTGCTGGTAAAATAGACTAATAAAGGTTTTCTCCTGGCCACATTTCATGAGTAGCCAACTTTGTAATTTAAGCAAATTATCTGATTCCAACATCTGTATAGTTATAATAGATGTGTCTGATTAATAAAGGCTTTGAGAAATCCACAATGCATATGTACATCTGTGAGCAGTGCCTGCGCAAGTATCACCTGTTATTTCTAGACCCATGTATGACACTGAAAATCTGTTTTCTTTTTGTTGTTGAATCA
The DNA here is from genome assembly GCF_000299155.1 of Elephantulus edwardii. Taxonomy (NCBI): domain Eukaryota; kingdom Metazoa; phylum Chordata; class Mammalia; order Macroscelidea; family Macroscelididae; genus Elephantulus; species Elephantulus edwardii. Next base: position 26,803,247 of record NW_006399763.1, on the reverse strand, counting down.
GAACCAAATCATGTGATTTTCTTCCCTAGAGGCAATAAATTGTTCTGGAGAGAAGTGGCTGGGAGATTCAAACCACCTGCCTTTGGGATGTTAGCACAACTCCTATGGGGCCACCAGAGCTCCATATGTATGTGTATGTTATCTTTCCCATTCTATGAAGAAGAAAATGAGGCAAAATATTGTTACAACAGGAACAAAGGCCACTTGGAGGTGACCATATCGGACCTCTACTAACTCCACAGAGAGAAACTGTGCCCATCAACAGCATCTAGAACCAATTTGTATGAGGTCAGCCAGGTCCCTAAAGCTCCTGCATATATTTCTACTAATTCCAACACCACCAATACTACTGCTTTGCTGGGTCTAAACTCTGTTACAACAGCTCACACTTCAGAGTTTATTGGAAATTACAAAACTATTATTTAGGTTAGGTGCAAAATATAATTTCAGTTGGCAACAGGGTAAAATTTCTGAGTCAGGACAGTTTCTGAAGAATGTTCACAAGTCTTTCAGTCATCAGCCTCACAGCTTTAGACAAGTGTTAGTCTTATAGCTCTCCCCACCCCAGTCCTCCCAACAAACTTCAGCAAAGGCTCCTAGCTCTCGTTCCATGAGGTAGCAGTCCCAAGGTCAGCTCTGTCTTACATTAAGTCTCTGGTTCTTTGCTGCAGCTTCTGCTGTTTTCATAAAGGTGTGGCTGGTGCAAGACTCTCTGGGCCCAAAAGGTATGTACTTGGCAAGATTAGTCCATCCTTTTGTGGATAGACTTATACACCCTACTCTAATATTTCCACTCACCCACATGACAAAGTCAAAGTCAATGGCTAAGAAAGTAATTTTAAACACTAATTCCTGAACACTACATATATATTAAACTTAAGTTACATGCAAAATTGATAAAGCTGGGATTTTTAAGTAGTAACAAAAATATTTTCTTCTTTTTTTTTGGTTTGTCATTTAAACATTTCTAATCATTTCCATCAGCCAAGTATTTGTGGATGCCTGGGTTGCCTAAACTTGTTTTTGTCTGAATAAGGATAAAAGAGATTTCATTGCCATACCTTCAAATCCCATGAAGACACAAATTTCACACATTCACTGTTGAAATGAAAGTAGGAACTATCTTCAACTTTTGCAAGCATATTTCTGTAGTTAAATTGAAAGATGGTGTTACTGACTTGATAACCAATGGTGTAAAGTATGGGAAGCAGAACTACAATTTTAGAAACAAAAGAATGCAAATTAAGGTATAATATGCCATATATTATAAGCATATGTGGATCTACATATATAGTAAATGTAACTTTAGAGCTAAAGAAGGAATAATTACCAAGTAAGGTGAAGAGTTTTCATTAGTATCATTTTGAAATATGTTTCTTTAATCTCTATTAGTAGATATTTATTTAGATACTTAGATACTTAGTTCTTAGATGTTTAATTTTGTAATTTTGCTACTTATATGTATGCATACTCATTTCTACTTGTCTGAAATTTATTAAAATCAGAAAAATTATAAACAAAATAAGACACTTGAGAACATGAAGAGTAATATACACACATATACAATCTTAGATATGCCAGTCATCCTCTATCATTTTCAAATAATCTGGAAACTTGTTAGAAAAGTCAGAAAAGTTATGCCGTGGTTAATATCATGAATATTTATATAAAAGTTATACATCTCTAAAATGACACAGAGCTTCAAAGCAATATTGGCCCTATTTCTGTCACTCATTTCAACTCTAAAAGTTGTTGTGTGTTGGTCCTATGGCTGACATTTCAAGAAGAACAAAACATTCATAACAGCATTACCTAACATTCTCTATATAGTGCTCAACCAAACAAACATAATTAGACTTGCGTACAAACAAGATTAAAATACAGAAATCAAAATTTACTATACCCTGGAGCACCACTGAACAAGCAAACATCATTTATTCATGCAGAAGTTACACTTGTTAAATTCAGACGGCTTACACGTTTGCTGAGTAATATTCGCCTCCTGTAACCTAGGGGCCAGCACTCAGAATTCACGGCAGCCAAGAAACTCCAGGTGGCCTGTAAGAGCAGATAAATAGTATGTAGTTTGGAGAGTAGGGGACATGATTTAGAGTTTATGGGATTAAGAGACCTTGCAGGTTACATGCTGCAAGATAGTAGGGAGCTTTAGAAGCTAAAAAGAAAAACCTTGAACTTGAGCCTCTGCTTGACTGGAAGCTACTGAAGTGAAAGCAAAGGAGGACAGGGGAATTCTTGGGCTACGCAACATCTTAGTCATGAGGCCCGGAAAACTTCAATGCAGATGGAAAAGACCAATCTAAATATCAAGAAAAAGTCCTAATATAATTAGTAAACAAAAAGCATTAATACTTATTCTTACCCACATGCTGAAATTTACCTGTATAATCGAGATGAGAGGAAAACAATTGGCAAAAGCACAACATCTTCAGATTCATTTTACAAAATAAAGCAAAATAATCAGAATATCATTGTAAATTTAATTTATATGTTTAAAGCTTACTTGTCTAATTTCATATATTTTCCAATAAAATTTTGTGTCAAGAATAGGAAAAGCAAGACACCTATCTCCTAGCTGGCAGGCAGGGAAAGTGAGCTTCATAGAAATAAATTGTTCTGAATAATGACGAAGAATCTGGAAATGGTGGAACCAGAATTAATACTGAAAGTGTCTAGGGTTTCCCCACTATTTTGGAGGTTCCCATCTCTATAAGTGTAAAGTTTTTCTTTGATGACTAATTTATGACATTTTGCACATGAGGATACTCAAGTTGTCAAGTCGGTCCCAACTCATATGAGATTTGCATCAGATTTGCAAAGCTGTTAATTTTTACAAGAAAAGACTTCCCAACTCCAGAGAAGCTAGAGGTGAATTCAAGGCACAAGAGAAATGTCACTTTTCAGTTAGCAGCCCAACACCCTATGGGCTAGGCTACCAGAGCTTGTTAATTATGATGATATTTAAAGTCAAACAGTCAACTACCAATGAGTGAAAGATTGTATTTCACTAACAGTTGAAATGTATTTAATTAGCCTCAAAGGTCATTATGTACTTATTAATGAAATAATAATAATAATAATAATAATTCTTATTATTATACCTGCCTTACCTAAAGCATAATTTATTGTTACTACATGCAGTGTTGAGTGAATAGATGAGACAGAGACTCTAACACAATACTGTAAAGGGAAAATGATATCTTTATTTTTAAAATAAAGTACAAACTTTAATGCTATATTACTGTTGAGAAATGGCAACCATGTATGTTTAAGTGAAAATTTAAAATTAGCAAGTTTGGGTTTTTTTCATGGCCATATCAAATGTACAAAAACAATAGATGCAAACATTTAAGTCCTTTCTGAACACATGGAGAATGGAAGAAAATAGTAGTAGAATTGATTGCTGCTTTTGGGAAAAGACAATAGAAAGATAATTATAGAAGTACATATTTAACTAAGTCATTTAAATAGTGATGTTTTGTTGTTATGTGCTGTCAAGTCACCTGCGACCCATAGCAACCCTGTGTGCAGCATCTCTGAACCCTGCCCTGTCCTGAGCTAGTCTTACTAATTAAGACACACCAAACTTCATTGCCCCAGTTATTGCCTCAATCTACCTCATTCGAAGTTTTTCTCTCCTGCACTGTCCCTCCACTCTTCTAAGCATTATGTCCTTCTCCAGGGACAGGTCTCTTCTGACATGTGAGACAGAGCTTCAAATTCCTAGCATACATGACAGTGAAACTTGGTTTCACCATCTCCAAGACAGACCAGTTTGTTTTCTTGGCAATCCATGGTATGTTCAAGACTCTTCCAAGCACCACAACTCAAAGGCATCAATTCTTCTGTCATTCTTAGTTATTTCCCAACTCTCTGATACGTAGCAAGTAACTGTGAAGACCAAGTCCTGGATTAGGTGCACCTTAGTCTCTAGACGGATATCGTTGCCTCTCAGTGCTCTGGAAAAGGTCCCTGTTAGCAGTTTTAACTATTGTAATTTATCTTTTGATTTCCTGACTGCTGGTACCAAGAGTGGTGATTGTAGAGCTGAGCAAGATGTAATTATTAACAACCTCAATCTCTTTTCCATCTATCATGGTGCTGCCAATTGGCCCAGTGATGAGAATCTTCTTCTTTATACTGAGCTTCAATCCATACTAAAGATTACAGGCCTTGACCTTCTTCAGCGAGTGCTTCAAGTTCTCCTCAATTTCAGCAAACAAGGTTGCATAATGTAGTTGTTTGATGAGTCTTCTTCCAGTCCTGATATACATAGCAAATAAGAAAGCATGAAGATGTGCATTATAATAGTATTCCAGAATAAAACTAAAACAATTAAGGTAAACGTAAAATATGAAGATTCTTTATATTAAGTATGATATTAAGTATGAAGAGATTCTAATGGCAAGAGGTCACTACCAAAGCTAGGAACATGCAGAAAGCATGTAGTTTAGTTATTTGAGAAAGATGGGGTAAATACTTGTATAGGAATTTTTTAAGTAGATAGATTGTTACCCCAAACTATGGTTTAAAGCCATAGAGCCTTTAATTCTGAAAACTAAGACTCAAAGTTTCAAGAAGAAAAATAGACAAAGCTCCTTTATTAGGTTGCTAACCATAGGAGAAAACCAGAATCAAGGCAGACTGCCACCCAGGGCTTCATGACCTCCTTCCCACCAAATGACCAATATATATAGGAAACAATGAGATGGACAGTAATCAGCCTTGCAGATGGCCCATAATTAAAATGTTTGTTAAACATCTTATCTGGAGCTGATTATCATTTCATCAGTTTAGAAAACTTAGAATAGTCTATTTTCTTGTCAGCCCAGACATGCAGAAACTGTCTTAACAAAAGTTATTATATGATCTCTGAATGGAGTTCATATCTGTTCTGCAAGTGCCAAGTATTCTTATCTTAGGTAAGAAAATAAGTTTAGTGTACAACATTAACATGGGGTAGTGGCCTAGTCGTGAGAAGCTGCATTGCAATCCTAAATGCACATGATTTGAATCTACCAGTTTCTCCAAGGAAGAAAGATACGCAGTCTCCTCCAGTGTGATTTACTGCCTCTGGAAACTTGCTTGAAGGTCAGCTATGAGTTGGTTCTGACTTGACAGCATGCAAAAAGAACAACAGTCACTGGAAAGCATAATATGGCTATAAGAAAGACAAAATGGAATTAGCTCTACCAGCTTTTGGCTGCTACTTCTCTTCAATATTTATATTTTGAGATTTTTTTTGAGAGTTGTTGTTATATGTTGTTGAGTTACCTACAATGCAGTGACCCTGTGTACAACAGCTCTGAAGGTTGTCTTATCCTGAGCCAGTCTCATTGTCTCTGAAACACCTACCCACATTACCCTAGTTACTCTGTCAATCCATCTCATCCAGGATCTTCCTCTCCTACACTGTTCTTCCACCCTTCTGAATATTATGTCCTTCTCCAAGGACAGGTCCCTCCTGGCCATGTGCCCAAAGTGTGGGAGATGAAACATCAAAATCCTAGCTTCCAAGAAGC
>NW_006399763.1:26784575-26790832 GCF_000299155.1 Elephantulus edwardii | reverse complement strand
TTACCCTGGAGATAAAAAGACAAGGAAAAATGGGGTTGCCTTCATAGTAAAAAAAAAGTAATTTCTATATCCGTCTTGAAATACAACATCATGAGTGACAGGATTATATCCATATGCTTACAAGGAAGTCCAGTGAATACCACTATCATTCAGATATATGCACCAACAACCAGAGCCAAAAAAGAAAAATACATGATTTCTACCAACTTTTACAGTCTGAGATAGATCGAACATGCAATCAAGGTGCATTGATAATAATGGATGACTCGAATGCAAAAGTTGGGAACAGAGAAGAAGAATCAGTAGTTGGAAAACGGGCTTGGTGACAGGAATGAAGCTGGAGATAGAATGCTTGAATTTTGTACAATCAATGACTTATTCATTTCAAATACATTTTATAAGAGACACAAACACAGGTTATACACATGGATTTCACCTGATGGTATGCATAGGAATCAGATCGATTACATCTCTCGAAGGAACCACTGGAGAAGCTCAATATCAGCTGTGAAAACTAGGCCAGGGGCTGATTGTAGAAAAGACCACCAACTACTCATATGCAAGTTCAAGCTGAAGCTGAGGGAAATTAAACCAAACCCACAGGAGCCAAAATATGATTTTGATTTCATCCCACCTGAATTTCAAAATCATCTGAGGAACAGGTTTGAGGCCTTGAACACTAATGAGTGAAGACCAGATTAGTTGTGGGAGGATGTCAAAGGTATCATCCAGGAAGAGTTATCATAATTTAAGTAGGAAAAAAAAAACACTGCCTCTTCTTTTTGAGATAATTTAAGGATTGTTGGTTGTTGTTATGTTCCATAAAGTTGACTGTGACTCATAATGATCCTATGATTAACAGGAAAAAACCCACCAAAACAAAATCTTACAAAATATGGTCTATTAATGTTAGATCAGAAGTTTTCTACCTTCTTGACAAGTTGTCAATATATATGCAATAATCACTACCATCACTTCTTAAAAGAGTAAAAAATGATAAATTGAAAAATACTAATTAAAATACAGAAAAAAATAAAAATGAAAACTAAAATAATAAAAATAAAAACTACTAAGCATATATGTAATTTTTAAACAGTTTATTGTTGTAGTTATTAATCATGTATATTTTAGAATTTTGTTTAAATTTAAGAAGAAAGTGAAGAAAAATTTCATTATGATGCTCTGATGCTGTAGAACATAGGTAGATGCACTGCTAACCCAAAGGTCGTCTGGACCTACCCACTGTTCCCTGGGAGAAAAATGGGCAATCTCCTGTCACATTTACAAGTCTAAACGTAAACTTGCTGGAGGGTCCACTGTGAGTTGATTCTGACTGTACAAAAAGGAGTTTGAGTTTTAGAAATATAAATTAAGGAAGATTGTATATATTTTTTTTCCCAAATTTAACTTTTTCCCCCACCAGAGACATGTTGCTAATATAAGACTTATTTTAAAGAGAATTACATTTCCTGCTTTGAAGTATAAAAATAGAAGCCATTTCCTGTTAATTAAAGGAAAGTTCACTTTTTTAGATACTTTATTTGCCTGAAAATGCTCATTAACTCATTGCTGTCAAGTCTGAACTGGCTCATAGTTGGCCCTCCATTAAATGTCTGAAGTTTTACATCCTATGGAGGAGATAATACAGCTCTTTCTTTCCCAAGGAACCAGTGGTGTATTAGAGCTGCAACCCACAGCTCCCTACAGACGTTTTTACATACCGGTCTACTATGAATCAGAATTCACTTTACTAGAATAATATTTTGTTGTTCTTGGATTCCTACACTCAGAGAACTGCTAATGGCAAATAATGACCAACCTCAATGTCCTGGAGTTGTTTCTCACTCACAAGAAATCCTATAGGACAGAACAGAGCTACCCCTTAAGATTCCAGAAGGATATAAGTCTTTCCAGGAAGGACCAGATTGGCTATCTTTTTCCAGTTGATTCTTAGATAAACATCATGATTTTTAATCCATGTTCTAGCTCTCATAATGAAAAGGGAGTGGGAAAGAATTTTATGTGCTGGACATTCTACACGTAGTTCAATCCAGCACAAGAATTGACTTGTTAATGTTGTTGCTATCATTTATAGTGATCATATAAATAGCGTATTTGAACCTTGCCCTACGCTGTGCTATGATATGCTTGAATTTGCTGTTCACTGTGTCAATCCATCTTGTGGAAATGGCACAGGATCATGCAGGGTTTTGTTGTATATGGAGTAACAATGAGTCAGCATAGACTAAACAGCATCCAATGACCAATCACCACCAACAAAATTGTTCTGTGAAGTATTCTTCCATTTTACTGGGACATTTTTACTTACAACATTGTTGGAAAGTGAGAAGCAGCAGCAGCTTACCTCTCCCCCTTTTCCTTTTTCTTTTCCTCTATTTAGGGAGTTCTGTTGGTGTAATTCATATTGTATTGGACTGCTGACCTAAAGGCTTCACTTCTCTGGCAGGGCAAATCTACCAGCTCCTCTTCTGGTCATAGGTTGACGGTTTTGTCCCGTGAAATAATCAGGCTTGGAAAACTGATTAAGGGTCATCCATGAGTCAGAATTAACTCACAGCTGATACTCCAGTGAATTTTCAGAGGCAGTTAAACCACACGAGAGAAGATACCCATGTTCTTTGTGGATCCACAGGTAAATTCAAAATGAAACTGTATTTATTAGCATTCATTAGGTAGAAAGAGAGTTAGAAATGTATACAAATATGTGTATCTAAGAAATAATAAAATATAACTTGTATTAAAGGAGCCCCGGTGGCATAATGGGTTAGATATTGTACTACTCATTTTCAGGTTCAATCCACAATCTAGGCTGTGGTATCCCTCACTGTTGAAGTCACCATGTCAATCCATCTTGTTGAAAGTCTTCTCTTTTGTTGAATCTACATACTTCTTTTTCTTTTTAATTTTTTAAAATTTTATTGGGAAAAACACATTGTGGGTACAAGGAGGCGAGGGTTGGGAGTGGAAGGGTGAGGATGGGCAGGGATGCATTACAGAGCTGCAGAAATTGGTTGGTGGTGGGAGCAGGTGAAGGAAATGAAAGGGATCCAGTGGGGACCAGATGGTACAGGGGAATGATAAGCATTTTCCAATGGTAGTTAAATCAACTGTCTTATTGATTTGGTAACTGGATGCACACTCTCTGGCTTCTTCATGCTGAACAGGGAAGTTGATGTGAAGGGGGAAAGGAAGGACACTTTATCACCTTACTAGTGATCTTGGGTTAAGGCTGCTTGCCTTCTTGTTCTGTTAGAAGATATTTTCCTGTCATTTGCTCCTCTCTGGACTGCAAAGTGTTTTCCAAGGTGGGTCCAGTTGGGATGGCTGGTCGAACCCAGAGGCACCATCTTCCTTTGCTTCTTTATCTGGCAGTTGTATTTCCTTTTTGTCACTGGCAGTGGGTTCAGGATCAGGTCTAAAGTAAAACTCAGTGTTAAGGTTACCTATAGGAAAGGGAGCAAACCTAGAGAGAACAAACCTGTGAGTTACAAATAGAGGGGTTTTGGGGGTGTTGCTTTCAGTTTTACTGGGGGAGAGGGTGGCAAAACGTAGCCCGGATAAAATTCTCTGGATACCCTAGGCATTCTTTTTCTCCACTCAGGGGTCAGATGGCACAATCTGGGAACTGAGGAGCTCACTTTGAGGGCCATGACAGCTCACCCCAAGCCAAGGGCCAAAGACGGATCACCCCGAGGCAAGGGCCGAAGACAGCCCACCCGGGCAGGGTAACATCCCCCAGGAGCTGGCTGGTACACTCCCCCTCTAATTGCCCTGACCCCAATCTGGTCCCCTTGCGTGACTGAGGACTATGTGGCCAGGGACAGCGTCTCCAATTCTAGCCCTACCACTTTTATCCCCCCATAAGTGGTCATACTATAATATGAAGTAGGTGTCACTGCCCTCCCCTTTAATAAGTAATTGTGAACATGCTCTCTCCAGGTCTAAACAGCTTTAGGCAGAAGCATTCAACAGATCAAAATATGTGGTGCATTTAGGATGTCAGTCCTCTTGGATGTGCTGCCACTGTTAAGTATCATCAAGTAGACAACTCACAGGGACTTTCAACAATCCATTGTATCGGTGATCATCTTCTCTGGCTCTCCAAGGAAACACAAACCTGCAGGTGGCAGGGCACACATCCTCCTTGCAGGCGGCAGGCGGGCTCCCACCATCTCCTACACATCATCTCCCGCGTGTGCATTCTTGGGCAGCCGGTGGGTGGGGGTCATCTCCTGCGTGTCATCGCCAGCACGTGTGGTGTGGCTGGCGGGCACGCTTCATTTCCTGCGTGGGAGGCCAGAGGCCACCTGCTTCCGCTGCCACCGCCATCTTGGCTCCAAGAATTCTCCCCAGAACAAATCCACTTTGCAGCAGTGTGGCAGCTCTGCTGTACGGTCTTGGGGAGGCCTAGTGCCTACCATCCATCTTGGGTGAAGGAATCCATAGGTTCCGGCTGTGTGAGCCTCATGGAGCTGCTGCTGCTGTGCAGTATGGTGTGGGCTCTGCAGGAGGGGCTTGGGAGCTGTGGGACTCACCCATTCCTCCTTGGGAATCCTTGAATTCCTGTTTTTGAGCCTCAATCTTCACTGAAGACCAGTCATCAACTGTTTAGCTATTCAATTATCAATAAACAGAAGTCTGTAGAAGGCCATAGTGGCCCTGTTCTAATTGATCCACTGTTCCCACAGCTCACCACGTTGTCTCCGCTTTCTCTACCACCTTGGATCTCCGAATCTATATACCTCTAAGCAAGAAATCTCCTTCCAAGGATTGGACCTAGATGGATTGACACAATGACTGCAACAATTGGCTCAAGTGTGTCAGAGATGATAAGGATGGCAGAGATGAGGACAGGGTTCAGATTTGTTTTTCATTGGGCCACTGTGGGTCATACTAAACTTGAAAGAGACTTGATAAAACAACAATATACCATTACACTGCTCTCTCGCGTGCTCTCTCTCTTGCGCTCTCTCTCTCTCTCTCTGTCACACACACACATGCACACCCCTCAAACCCAAAAACAATATAACCCAAAAATGTGAGACAAGGCCTCCTGATTCTTGATTCAAAAGAGCATTTTGACTGTCAGTATGTATATAATCTCAGAAAAAAGTTTATATAATCTATATAATATAATATATAATCCTTATCTAATTGTTCAATATTTAAAAATGTAATTATTAAAATTATATAATTATTAGATATCTATACAAGCTAAGAAAAACATCCACATTCAACACTTTTGGCACCAGGAGCCTAGAAATAAAAATAATTGTTCTAGGGAAAGGTACTGTTAAGGACCCCTCCAAGGTGCTAAAGAGCAGTTATGTCACTTTGGAGACTTAGATGTGCCTGATTCAGTTCATAGTCTTCACAATTACTAGCTATGCATCAGAGAGCTGGACAATGACTAGACTTGACAGAAGAAGAATCGATAGTTTTGAGGTGTAGTGCTGGAAAACACTGTTGACCATACCATAGACTGCCAAGAGAACAAACAGGTATACCTTTGAGAGGGTGAAACCTGGCTGCTCCTTGGAGAAAAGAATTTTGAAGCTCCATCTCAAATCCTTTGGACATGTGATCAGGAAGGACCAGTCCCTGCACAGAGACATTATGCTTATGAAGAGACAGCACAGGAAGGAATACCCTGGATGAGATACATTGACACAGTAACTGGTGCAAAAGGAGTGGGCTGGTAGATTTACCCTGTCAGAGAGGTCTAGCCTTTAGGTCAGCAGTCTCTTCCTGAACCAGTCAGATCTGATTCAATGGTACACACAGAAAAATAATAAGATAAAAAATAAATTTAAAAAATTTAAAAAAGAAAAACTTGTTAAAAATTCTATAAGATAGTTCTTTTCTTATCTATGAGTCATTGTAAGTTGGAATCAACTCAATTGCAATTGCTTTGGGTTTTGCTTGGAAATATGTATTAATTAAGCATGTCCCTGGGATAGGACAAAAGGACTATAACATTGGCTTTGAGCATATCAGATATTATGGGCATGTCACAAGATAACATAAGGTTCAAATCAGTTGCTATGAGTCATAGTTGACGCAATGACCCCTAATTACGACAATAACAACAACAAGAACTAGGTAATGCCAAGAACTAAATGTTGTTGTTGTTATGTGCCGTCCAGTCACTTGTGACTCATAGCGACCCTATGTACAACAGCCCTAAACTCTGCTCTGTCCTGTGCCAATCGCACTGTCTCCGACACTCCCATCCC
>NW_006399763.1:26742158-26783530 GCF_000299155.1 Elephantulus edwardii | reverse complement strand
TTTCAGCCAAGATCCATCTAACATCAGCTACAATATCTCTAGTACCACGACCCCTTCTAAACCCAGCCTGGACTTCTGGTTGTTCTCTGTTGATGTGCTGTTCCAGTCGTAAATACCTTACTATAAACTAAAAGCTTGGGAATTCGAACTTATAAACATATTAGAAGATAGGTCTACAGATTGATAATGAAAGGCTACAACTTTCAAAACCCTATGGAGTATGGCTCGTTGTAATGTGACAAGTCACCAGTGACTCATGTTATTGTTAAGTGCTGTCGCGTCCAAGGCGACTCATAGCGACCCTATATACAACAGCTCTGAAGCCTACCCGATCCTGAGCCAATCTAACTGTCTCACATACACTGTCTCTGTTACCCCAGTTACCGTGTCCATCCATCACATCTGGGGTCTTCCTTTTATTCATTGTCCCTTCACCCTTCCGAGTATGATGTCCTTTCCAAAGACTAGTTCCCATAAGCTCAAAGTATGTGAAATGGAGCTTTAAAATTGTTGCCTCCAAGAAAAAACATGGTTTCATCCTCTCAAAAACACAAATCTGCTGGAGGGTTACATGGGTTGGTTTTACTTGATGGTACATAACAACATACTTTTCTACAAACATGAGTACTGCATGAATTAGAATCACCTCTATGGAATTAAGTATTTATTTGTTTGTGTGTATAACATGTATTAAGTATTCATTATTTTCATAACTGTTTCCCACATATTAATGAACAAATTTTACAATCCTTGAAATTATCTGTTTTACAGGTTAGAAGAAAGACTTAGAGAAATAAAATATTTTTCACTTTGTTACACATGTAAAAAACAGTAAAAAATCCAAATAAACCACAAAACAAATAAACTCAAACACATTGCCAGAGAGTTGGAACTGACTCATAGCTGACCCTCCAGTGAGTGTTTGGAGGCTATAAACTGCATAATAGGAGATTATCCATCTTTTTCTCATTTAGAGAATGACCACCCTTATGTTTGTAATGCACCTTCATACAGATTATACCACCAAAGCTAGAGAGTATAAATTAATCCCAGATAGCCTAGCAACAAAACTTGTGCAACTATTCATGATGTTATGTTGTTCCTTCATTATAAAAATAGTGAATAAACTTACAGTCTGGTAAAAAAAAATCTATTTTATACATTTAGTGAACTATAGAATTATTGATATAATCCTGAGATTATGACTGAAATGAGAGCTTTTTTTGTCATAGGTGAAGGGGAAAATGGTTTCTCTTTGTCAATGCCTAATTTATAAAATAGTAAAAAAATCACATTTCACATACTTGTGCAGATTCAAAAACATTCTCACAACATCCTGAGTCTCATCACAGACGAAAAGCTGAATAGCTCTTCATTGTTTCTCTTATCAAGTGCAATTTCTTCTTGATTTTATATCTTCTGTCATCTAACTTACTATTTGTAACCAAAGACAACTCCCATTCCCTTATGACAGTTCACGATCTTCGTCTTATTCACTACTCAGCTGCTTCCACCTCACTTCCTCATAAAGGGCCTTGGCAACTGATACTGTCCCAGCCTATCACAGAAACAACTATCTACACCTGGAAATTAGTTTATTTTTCAATTTTCCTGCTACCTTCACTGCATTCATTCTGACTACCTATTTTTAGCTACATTTAGGGGAAAAGATAATTTGAATTAAATTACACATACAAGATACTCAAATAATTTTGTTGTTGGTGTTATGTGCCTTCAAGGCAAGTATAACTTCTAGTGACCCGTTGAACAACCGATCTGAACACTGTCCTATCCTGTGTTATCCTCACAATCTGACACAATGCTGCAGTCACACTGTCTGCCCAAAAGGAGTAGCATCCACTTCTTTTTTTTTTGCCTCCCCTCCACCTTCCCAGACATGATGTCCCTCTCCAAAAATTAAACTGTCATAGGAATGTGCTCAACATATGTGAGACAAAATTTCAACATATGTGTCTCCAAGGAGCTCTCTGGCTGCACATTCTCTAAGATATATCTGTCTGTTCTTTTGTCTGAACACTCTTCCAACACCACTGTTCAAAGGCATAAATTTTTCTTTTGTCATCCTTAATCATTGTCCAATTCTGAGACATGTAGCATATAACAGAAGAGACTATGGCCTGAATCAGGTGCACATTAGATTTTAAACTGACAATATTACTCCTCAATAATTTGGAGAGATCCCTGACTACAGACTTTCCCAGTGCAATAAGTCTTTCGGTCTGACTGCTGCTAGCAAGTGGATCCAAGTAAGATGAGATCATTGACAGTCTCAATCCTTTCTCCTTCCATCATGATGTTGTCTTTCAGTCCAGTGGCAAGGATTTTTGTTTTCTTAGTGTTGACATGCAACTATATTAAAGACTGTATGGTTTAACCTGCAGCAAGTGCCTCAACTCCTTGTCATTTTAGCAAGTAAGATTGTGTCATCTGCTTAATGAAGGTTGAAGAGTCTTCGTATAATACTGATGCCACATTTTACACCATACAGAGTTCAGCTTCTTGAATCATTTGGTCAGCATATAGATTAAATAGAAATGGGAAAAAGATATAACTTTGATGTACACTTTTCTTGGTTGCTGTGATAATAAACACTGTGACACTGATATGCCAAAAGTGATAATGGTTACTCATGGTGGACAGTGTTTGGTGGTGCTTACTGATTAAAACAAGCTTGGAAGCAGGAGTGGCATCCACTTCCTAAATGGTTTGCCTCCAAAAACTCTATGAACAGTGATCAGGTCTTTCATTCATAGGGTTGCTATGAGTCATCTATGACTTGGAGAACCTAACAATAGTATTCCATTGCAGTATTTACACAACAGCCTCTTGGTCTAGGTAAAGGGTTTGCACAGGAAAAATGTTCTGGAATTCCAATTCTTCTCAATGTCAGCCATAATTTGCTGTGACCTACAGAGTCAAATGCCTTTACATAGCTAATAAAGAACAAATAGACATCCTCCTGGTATTCTTTGCTTTCAGTCAGGATCCATCTGACATCAGCAATGATATCCTTGGTGTCACAGCCTCTTTTAAATTCAGCTTCTAAAATCAATGAACTTGAGGCATTTCTTGTTGTTGGACTGTTCTAGCCATTTTTAAATGATCTTCAGTAATATTTTGCTCACATATTATATTAATGTTATGGTTTAGTAATTTTCATATTCTGTTGGATTACCTTTTCTGGAAATAGGAAGAACCTTGGACCTCATTCAGTCAGTTAGCCAAATAGCTGCCTTCCAAATTTTCTGGCATAGACTGATGAGCATATGCAGGGCTGTATTTATTTTTTCAAATATTTCAATTGGTATGAAATCAATTATATTTAAGCTATGTCTATTCCATGTTCCAATTATTAATTGATGCTTGTCATGTCATTCTTATTCCTCATTTGAACTGACTTCCAATCTGGGATCTACCACTATACTACTATTGCTATCTGTGTTCCTCTACTGTTCTTAGGGATTTTAGAAGCCTGTTGTTTATTAAGTGCATAGCCAGTCCTGCTTCCTAGTCTGTCTCTATCTAGAAGCTCTACTAAAACCTGTCCATCATGGGTGATCCCTAAGGGTAATGATTCAATCAATTCCTGGGGCCTTACTTTTTGCCAATGATTTAGGTGTACCTTGAATTTCTTCTTTCATTATCATTGGTTCTTGATTATATGGTACTTCCTGAAATATTTCAGTGTGAATGAATTTTTTGGTACAGTGACTCTGCGTTTCTCCTCTACCTCTTTTAGATGTTTCAAGATTTTGCTCATAGCATCCCTAAGTATTGCAACTTGAGACTTGAATTTTTTTCTCAGTTTTATCAGTTTGAGAAATGTTATTACTTCCATTTTTCATTCTCCAATTCTAAGTTTCTGCACATTCCATTATAGTATTTGACTTTGTCAAAGATGCCCTATGAGATCATCTGTTCAGCTCTTTTATTTCACCATCTTTTCCCTTTGTTTTGACTTTTCAACATTCCAGTCCAATTTTCAGTTTATATTTTTACTTCTATCTTGGTCTTCTCTTTCTCTTCTGTTTTTTTCTTTTGTGGTTTTGGTGGTCTTTTGGGGGGGTTCTTGGTTTGGTTTTTTGTTTTGTTTGGTTTGGTTTTTTAATGATATTTTGTTTTGTCCAGGCATGATATCCTTAATTTCTTCCCAAAACTCATCTAGTTGTTGATCACAGATGTTCAATTTTCAGACCTATTCTTAAAATGATTTTGAAATTCAAGTGAGATAGACCAAAAATGATATTTTGGTTCTCTTGGACTTGTTTTAATTTTCTTCAGCTTCAATTTGAATTTGCACATGAGTAATTGGTGGCCTGTTTCATAGTCAGAACCTGGCCCATTTTTGACTGCTGACATTGGGCTTCTCCAATGATTGATACCAAAAATGTGGTCTATGTCATTCAGGTGAGGTCCATTTGTAAAATCACCAGTGATTTTTATTTAAAGATGAATAAAATATACAAAATTTGATTATTCTATTACCAGACTCATTTCTGTCAGCGAGTCTTCCTTCCAACTACCCTTCCTTTCTCATAGTTGCCAACTTTTGCATTGTAATCACCAATTGTTGAGGTCTGGCTAACTTGTAAAGCAAGGTTAGCCCTGTACCATAAGATCAGCAAGAATAACTCCATATTGGCTATAGTAACTGCTTGACAGTAAACAACTCAAGGAAGTAAGATGTTAAAAAACAAGAATGTTGTGCCCTTATCAACCGAAACCATTTGTTCTTTAAGACACATAAGGAAGTAGTTTGGGAAATATTATTGTATTGTGCTAAGGCTTGTAAAAGTTAATGGTTGTCCAGGTGGTCAACATCTTGTGACTGTATGAGCTAATGTGATTGCTATAGCAGATGTACTACTAAAGCCTATATATGCTCTGTCTAAAAAATAAAAATTTGCTATTCACCATCAGCGATGGCCTCTCTGCATCTTCAGTTAATCCTCGTCCCTTCTCTCAGCAGATCTGTTCATTATAATGAGACAGTACTCCATTAACCAATTATCATTAACACATCTTGATTGCTTGTTTTATCCTTTACAATTTGATCAAAATCTTCAATTGCATCTTCTTTGGCTTTTGCTGTAACAGAGTTTATTTGAATAGTAGTTGTATCAACAGGTCTTCATTTTATGCATATGTTCTACTCAGGAATCAAATTGACTAGCTCCATGGAAAGAATCAATGGAGAAGCTCAGTATCAATTGTGAAATCTAGGTCAACCACTGATTATGGAATACATCATCAATGACTCATATGAAAGTTCAAACTGAAGCTAAAGAAAATTAGAATAAAACCATTTTGTCATTTTTGTTGTTTTTAAGTGCCATTGAGTCAAGTACAACTCATAGTGAACCTAAGAACAAAAGATCTGAACCCAGTCCTGTTCTGTGCCATCCTCACACTTCTTGACACACTTCCTGTTGCCCATTGTAACAGTCACAGTGTCAATTCACCTGGTTGAGGGTCCTCTTCTTTGCTGACCCTCCAACCTTCCCAACATTATGGCACTCTCCAAGGAATATACCTCCTAGCAATATGTCCAAAGTATGTGAGGCAAAGCCTCATCATTTTTGCCTCAAAAGAGCACTCTGGCTGCACTCTCTCCAAGACATATATGTTCATTCTCTTGGCTGTCCATGAGATGTTCAGTGCTCTTCTCCAACATCACACCTCAAAGGTATCAATTCTTTTTCTGTCCTCCTTATTCATTTGCGCAGGTCTCAGATGCATAGCTAGTAGTCGGGAAGACTATCACCTGAATCAGGTTCACCTTAGTCTTCAAACTGACATTACTACTCCTCAATAATTTGGAAAGGTCCCTAATTGCAGATTTTTCCAGTGAAATACATCTCCTTATTTCCTGACTACTTGTACCAAGGGTGTTAATTGTGGATCCATGCAAGATAAAGCTGTTGACAGTTTCAATCTTCTCTCTACCCACCATGACACTGCCTACTGGTCCAGTGTAAGAATCTTTGTTTTTTGATACTGCAGCGTAATCCAAACAGTAAGGCTGCATTCCTTGATCTTCTGCAACAAGTGCTTCAAGTCTTGTTCACTTTCAGCAAGTAAGATTGTGTCATTTGCATAACACAGATTTTTGATGAGTCTCCCTCCAATCCTGAGTCTATGCTACTTGAATTAAAACAAACAAACCAACAACCAACCAACAAAAAAACCACCCAAAACCCCCCACAACAAACCTTTTCAAGAATAGGTTTGAGGTCTTGTACACTAATGAATGAAGACCAGATGCGCTGTGGAAGAATATAAAGAATATAGTCAATGAAAAATACTAAAGGTCATGACAAAAACAGAGAAGGGAATAAAAAAAGATTGAGATGTTTGTTAGAAGAGACCTTGGATATTGCAAAAGAGCTTTGAAAAACCAAAACAAAGGGAAGAAATTAATAAGTCAAGGAGCTGATCAGAAAATTTCAAGGGGCTGCTCATCAAGCAAAGTATTATGAAAAATTGTGCAAAAAACTGGACTCAGAATCAGAAGGGATGAACTTGGTCTGCATTCCTCATGGTGAAGGAACTGAAGAACAAATTCAAGCCTTGAGTTGAACATCTAGGACAGTATCTTTTTGTTGAAATATGTCAATATGTTGGTATTCCATGAATTCCTGGGGTCTTATATTTTTGCTCTGGATGTGCTTATCAGTGTGTGCCAAAAGATCTAGAGGATAGCTAACTGGACAACTGACTTTAAGAGATCCATATTTATTCCCTTTCCAAAAAGAGGAGATCCAAAAGAGTGCGGAAATTATCAAACAATATCAGTGATATCACAAACAAGTTACAGATTATCCAAAACCGACTGGAACTATTTAGGCTATTTAATCTTTGCAATTATTTGTTATACATAAGAATAATTAATAAGGATGACGAAAGGTGAATCTATTCCTTTGAGTTGTGGTGCTGGAGAAGAGTGGTGAACATACCTTGGATTGCCAAGAGAACAAACAGGACTGTCCAGGAGACAGTGAAACTTGGAGGCAAGGATTTTGAAATTCCATTTCACATACTTTGGACATGCTGTCTGGAGAGACCTGTCCTTAGAGAAGAACATCATACTTGGAAAGGTGGAGGGACAGCACAGGAGAGGAATACCCTCAATGAAATCGATTGACAGAGGGACTTCTGTAAAGGAAGCAGGCATGTCAGAGACTGTGATAGTGGCTCAGGAGTGGCAGGGCTCCAATCTGTTGTGCACAGGGTCGCTACAAGCAATTCAGTGGAACATAAAAATAACAACAACAGAATCTTATTACTCAAAACATTGTGCTTCAAGACAGAGCTTGAAATTGTCTTTTTTAGCTATGAATGCAACAAACATCACTGTTACTCTATTTTTCATTCCCTACATAGAATGCCACGTGATTGTCAGAGTCAAAGTGGTCCAAGCAGTCCACCTCATCTCACTACTGCTTAGAATGTTAGGGAGCTCTCGTGACCTAGTAGTAAGGAGTTGCACTTCCTTCCTAAAGTTCATGTCTACCAGCTGCTCTGTGGTAGAAAGATAATCTCCTCTTTTGTGATTTATGGCCTCTGAAAATCCACTAGAGAATCAGCTATGAGACAGTTCCAACTTGATGCTACATCACAACAATTTTTGTCAGCAATTAAAAAATCTCACTTGCCAGAAAACAAAGACACCTTTTAAGAACACTTGATATCATCGGAAATTCAGCACAAATAATCCAAGAAAACACTTAAATAATCCCATCTCTGACATCATAGGCAGAACAAAGAAAAAAATTATTACTTTTGGTTGCAGAGTGTCAGAGAAAACGTGGGAAAAAGAACTTTTGAGTGTGTCTTGAGGAAAGAATGTAATTTCCCGTATTTAAAAATGTGGAAAGGAGTATGTGGGTGGAGGGTAAAAGTATAGAAACAAAGTGGTCTATTTCTCTGATTCAGAGAGTGAGAGAATGAATTTCTATTTCAGACACCAATAGATCTGGGTTCCTTAGCAATTTTATTTCTACCATATCCTTTTCCTGGTCAAAACTGCCAGCAACTCTTTCTGCCTCTCTTTGGTAAACTTGATTTATTTTTCATTCTCAAGCTTCTTTTGATCAGTCAATCCATTTAATCATCAATCATATTTAATCTTTTTCAAAATCTAAAGAATAGAATTTCTATCTTGCTAGTTCTGGCCTGAAAATAGACCAAAAAAATTCTAACTGACCTTTCTTTGCTATCTACAAATAGCATCTAACCTAGTTAAACCCCCTGCTCTTTTAAGCCCATTCCAAGTTCTAGTGATGCAATTTGTAGTAACTCAAGTTATCGAATTGCCTAGTTGAATATTCAAGGGAAAAAAATTGCTTGGCTCCACAATCAACACTCTTGGTACCAGCAGCCAGGAAATTAAAAGATTAATTGCATTGGGAAAGTCTGCTGTCAGAGACCTCTCCAAGGTACTAATGAGCAAAGATGTCAGTCTGGAGACTAAGGTGTGACCAATCCAGGTCATAATCTTTGCAATTACTTGCTATGCCTCAGAAAGCTGGACAATGACTAGGGATGACAGAAGGAGAATTGATGCCTTTGAGCTGTGGTGCTGGAGAGGAGTGTTGAATATACCGTGGGACTGCTCCTTGGAGGCAAGGATTCTGAAGCTTTGTCTGACATACATTGGACTTGTTGCAAGGATGGACCAGTCCTTGGAGAGGGAGGTAATGTTTGAGAGGGTAGATGGACAGTGCAAGAGATGAAGACCCTGGATGAGATGGATCGATTCAATGACTGGGATAATGGGAGTAGGTGTGTCAGACAATAAAACTGACAAAGGAGAGAGCAGGGAATAGGACTTTTGTACAAAGGGTCGCTATGAGTTGCAGGTGACTTGATGGCACATAACAACAACAACAACAACAACAAAGCAGACAGCTAGCTATATATTGCTCTTTTAGAGTGGTTAATTAGCGCTGAGCGTCTTAACCACTGCACCACATGAACTCTTTACCTAATAGATCTCATTTTATTATATATTACTGTAAATCAGAATTCACTCAATTGCCATAGAGAGCTTGGGATTAGTTTGCTTTTGAGTTTTATTATGTTTATTCATATCCACTGTGACAGTGATGTGCCAAACGTGGTAATGGGTACCCATGGTGGACAGTGTTGGCTGGAGCTTCCCACCTAAAACAAGCCTGGAAGAAGGAGCGGCATCCACTTCGGAAATGGCTTGCCTCTGGAAACTCTACGTATGAACAGTGCTCAGGCTGTTCGTTCATAGGGTTGCTATGAGTCGTCTATGACTCGATGGCACCTAACAACAACAACAACAACAACAATTTCCATATCCCCTGCTGTTGAGTCAATACAGAATAATAATGAATGGCCTTCCATCAGGTTTTAGTTTGAGCATCTTTCCTCTTCTTTAACAGATGATGAATCCAAATCACCAAACATTGCATTAAAAGCTCTACATATTTTGGTTTTTTTTTCTTTTTTTTATTTCAGAAAAGCTAATGAGATATTTGTAATAGTGTTTTCATTTTTTCTCACCTGAGGCATGTGCAGTCCAACACCCACCAAAGGCCCCATTTTGACACATTACTACTGACTGAAGATAGGCTCTGCTCCTTGATATTTGCTGTGCCTGACTTGCTAAGCCATAAAACATGGCCGCGGAGCAAAAGCTCAGAGACAAGGATATTCCTCTATGACTATCAGAGAGTAAGCCTTCCCTTAGAGCTGGTCCTTGAGACTCAGATGTGGAGCCTCCTAAACTGTCAGACTGTTGTATTCGAGTTGATCTGCATATTGTTAACTACTCTGTAGCTTTGATATCTATATTCTTTCATGTTTATCATTGTTATAAGTAGTACAGCACTTGTCTGTCAGCATGTTGTACTTGTGAGTTGCTGTGATGCTGAAAGCTGTAACACTGGTGTGTCAAATGCTAGGTCACGCACGGTGGACAGATTTTATTGGAGTTCCAAGATTAAGAGAGAATAGGAAGAAAGATTGGCTATCCACTTACGAAATATAGCAGGCCTCTGGAAAAAGAAATCTATGCACAGTAGAGGAACACAGATAGAAAAGGTATCAGAGGTAGAGCACAATTTGGAAGTCAATCATAATGAGAACAGCTGCAAAATCTTATCATAGTTGGAACACGGAATATGAACGTCAGAGAGCTAGAAGATGTGAAAAATTAATTGGAAAGTAAGAACATTTACATTCTAGGAAGCAGTGAGATGAGATAGACTTGATTTGGTCACTTTGAATCAGACATTCACATGATACACTATGCCAGGAATTAAAAACAGTGTAAGAATGGTGTAGCATATAATTTCTTGATCAATCCCAAAGTACAATGTTGTGAGTAACAGGATATTATCCAAACATTTAAAAGGAAGACCTATTAATGCAACTATTATTCAAATATATGCACCAACAACTACAGCCAGAGAGTATGAAATAGAAGACTTTTATAAAATTTTTTAGTCCCAAAATGATCAAACAAGCAATAAAGGTAAGTTAATAATAATTAGTGATTAGAATGCAAAAATTAAAAACAATTAAGAAGAGAAAGTATAGTTTGTGATGTATTGAGAGGAGAAATAAAATAATCAAATTTTTAAGTTCTAGAATTTATTCATAGAAAAAAAATTTTTTTGAAAAAAACACAAATTGACTTTACACGCAGACCTCATCAGATGAATGGCACAGGAATGAGACAGACTACATCTTCGGAAGAAATTTTTGAAGAAGCTCAATAGTTAAAACTAGGACAGGTGCTACTGTAGAACAGACCATCAATTTTTCAAGTGCAAGTTCATATTTAAGTTGAAGAACATAAAAACAAGCCAACAAGGACCAAAAATATGATCTTGAGTCTATACCATCTGTATTTAAATATAATCTTATGAATAGGTTTGAAGCATTGAACACCAGTGATCAAAACCCAGATGAGTTATGGGAGGAAATTAAGGATATCTTGTGTGAAGGGAGCAAAAGGTCACTAAAAAGATAGAGAAAGAAAAGAAAAGACCAAAATGAATGTCAAAAGAGACCATGAAAATTGTACTGGCATGTCAAGTAGCCAAAACATAGGGTAAATATGGTGAAGTAAAATAACTGAACAGAAAATGTCAAAGGGTTCTCAGAAAGGCAAAGCAAAGTAGTATAAATGGAATATGCAGAGACCTAGGATTTGGAGAATAAAAAGAGGAGAACTCACTTAGAAAATTCAAACCTTGAGTTGACAATCCTCAGGGTTGGTATGGGCAAATATTGGATGCTCCAGGAAACATCAAAAGAAGATGGAGGAGATATAAAGACTCTACCAAAATGAACTGGTCCACATATAAATGTTTCAGGGAATACCATATGATAACATATGATAAAGTGCCAGTGGTCATAAAAATAGACCTTTAAGCTGCATTGAAGGCCTTGGTAAAAAATAAGGCCCTGGAATTGATAGGATATTAACTGACATGCTTCAAAGGACAGATGTGGCTCTGTACTTGCTCTCCAGTCTATGCCAGTAATTTGATGGGCTGACTGACTGGAAGAGAACCATGATTGTTCCAATTCCCATGAAAGGTGACCCAATAGAATGTGGAAATTATTAAGCATTAATACCACATGCTAGCAAATTACTATGAACGATAATTAAAAAATGGCTAGAGCAATACTCTGACAATGAACTGCCTGATGTTCAAACTGGGTTCAGAAGTGTCTGTGGCATCAAGGATATCATTATTGATAAAAGATGAATCCTGACTCAAAACAAACAAACAAAAAGAAAGCAGAAGAAAGTGTATTTTTTCTTTTTTTACTATGCAAAGGCATTTGACTGTACAGATAATAAAAAAATTATGGCTAATTTTGAGAAGAATGGGGATCTCAGAACTTTTAATTGTGTTCATGCAAAACCTATACTTAGACCAAGATGTTATTGTGCAAACAGAGCAATAACACACTGTGTTGTTTAAAATTGAGAGGAAATACAGCTTGGGGAGGCGAGGCATCTGATGGATGAGACATTAACACAAATTCAAAGTCTGTGCTGTTCCTTTCCCTTCAGAATCGTTTTATAAATATCATCAGACTTACTTTTATAATTTGATGGCAGTATATATAATCTTTTGAATTTAGGAATTTGATCATCTCTTTCTTTTGTGTACATGTTATTCAGTAGCTTTTTTCCAAACTGATAATTTTCATTGAAGTTAGGGAAATAAAAGGAGTAAAAACAAAAGATAAAAATACTTTAATACTATACACCAATGTTTATAGCAGTGTTATTCCCCAATGCAATAGCATGGAAACAGCCCAAGAGCTTGACCACAATAGAATGAATTGACAAATTATTGACATTCACATGATGGAATACTACACAGTGTGCAAAGCAACACTTTTGAAAATGACTATCTAACTTGAGAGGGACTGGAGAGCATTATGCTAAGTGAATTAACTCAGTCTCATAAAGATAAATACCATAAAAGACCATTACTGCAGAAATTGAAATATAACTAGTAAATCATGTATGAGGATTTAATGGGGGGGATGGTAGGCGGTGAGAGGGGGTAATCACAGGGTTGCAAATTCTGATGGGTAGAGGGAGGGATGGGTAATGGATATGGGAAAGATACGATGTAAAAAACAATATATACACACTTTGTAAGTAAACCAATGTAAAATAATTATGCTATTAAAATTTTTTAACAGATAATTATTAATAATCACTATAAACATGTAAAGATAAAAAAAATTGTGCTGGACCTTGGATGTCTTTAATACTGTTTTTATATTCAGAGAGGAAAAAGTGATGTTAGGATCTGTGGTTTAGTACCACTCATTGCTATCTAGTCTTAAAGAGAATTTTCAGTCTGTGTCCTAGGCTACATAATGATCACTACTATGAGGTAATGCCTTGCTTCTGTGACCAACATGTAATTCATAAGCAAATAAATCTGAAATTGGCAGAGAAAGGCCAAGATTGTAGTTGATTAATATTGTTAAGAAAGGCCAAGGTCATCTATCTTTAGATTTCAGTTCAGCCTGGCCTGACCTTTCATAGGCATGACAACCAGAGATGGTGTCTCATTTCCTACTTGCCTACTCGCTACCTTCTCTTTTTGACAACGGTTTTCAATGTTTTTCTAATATTTGTTGAAATAAGCATATGTAGAGCTTAAGATAGTAATGGTATAGAATAGGGGTACTTCTCAATTTTCTTTTTAAGTTGTAATCATCACTGTCAGTGTGACTGTTAAAGAACTGTAACTTTTCCAGTTTCCTCTGCATACTGCGTTTGTATATCCAAGACAGAAATGAAGTTACTCTCTTACTATATATGGTTTAAATAGTTGCTAGGGTTCAGTGGAGCCAACTAAGAAACCCCGGGGAACTCTGGCTGCCTACTTTGTAGCAAATCGCACTGCTAACCCATGGCAGCTCCTCTGCTTGTTTGAATCTCCCACCAGCTCCACAGAAGAAAGATGGGCAATCTCTTACCATTCACCTTACAACTCCTTACAACCTGAAATTCCCCTGGAGAATCAATCATCTGTTGAGTGGCTTTCAACTTGACGGCAAGGAGGGATTTTTTTTATGAACTTTGTAATTATAAATGAAAATATTTTTGTTAGTATCATGTAGTTGCCGTTTCAAGGAGGAACAACAATAGGAATGATTTTAACCAAAATGTTTGACAGAATGGCCGTTTGAAGACAGGCTTGTTATTCCATAACACTCAGTGAGGAATTAAGTCAGTGTACATGAGGGGAGAAAAGGGATATTAATTTCATGCGTATTCTGAATCATCCACTGAAATGCTTCAATAAACATTTACTCCAAACATCTGTGCAAGACAATTGAGAATGCATAGGGACATAAAGGAATCTGACAATGATTGGAGACAGGATTTTCTTTACATTGTCTAATAGACTCGTTTATTATTTTAAGCTGGTAAAAAGAGACTTATGATTTGTGTTGAAGAAAGAGTTACTTGTGCTTGATACATTGAAGACACTGTTCAAAAGCAGTTTCTCCTTATAAAAGGATGACCCCTGTAGTAATTCTTAGGCAAGGAGGGACAAATTCAACCAACAAAAAGCACATCTCGCCCCACGTTCCCCATGATTTCTCACATATAGCAAAAAAATACACATCAGTAATTTATTTGAACATGCACATCAGCGAGTAGCACAGTCCTAGGCTACTCAGGAAACAAAAGGGAGAATATCAGCATTACCTAAATAAAAAAGAGAGGTGAATTACACCATTTTAATTGTCTTAAAAACACGGATAAGAGGAGCAATTAAAATATATTCCTAAATATTACTAGCTAATGTAGATTACATAAGTATACAATATGATTCAACTAATAGTGCTCTGATAAGCATAAACCACCAGTTCTAATAAACAAGGCCCAGACCAATTGCTCAGAAAATGTTAGATTCAGATGTAATAAAACAGTTCTTTTATTTCAGTACTGAATGCAAAACACAAGTCAAGTGTGAAGACAGTGTTCTATAAAAGGAGGCTCTACGAAAGCAAGGAGGCCATTTCCTTTTGCATTTTTATAATTTTGGAATTCTATTTTTGACTTTCGCATTCTCTACCTTTCCTCCCCTGAGCACTAATTTATCAAAAAAGATTTCAAGGTGCAAGTTGTACATTCTTATCATTATACTGTTTGATCTCTTTCTGGAAGAGAGTATTACAATCAGCGTTACAATGTTAATTCATTTTCTCTAAGTATTCTTTTCACATACATGTATTTGAAAATCATAATGTTGATTGGGAAAAGAAACCTACAAACGAGAGAGTGTGATGTAATCATACATTTCCTATTGTGCTGTGTGTCTTTCCCATCCCTTCTCCCCTTTCCCTGTAAAGAGCTGTAAAAAATTTAAGGCAGATGAGGTATATTGCTGAAGAAAAAAGTTATTTTTGAAAAAAACTCAAAAAAACTTTTATTCTGCCCTTCTACTCAAGAAAGACTACTCAACTATAAATCTAGTGCTAGAAAAAAGCAGGAAAGACACCGTTTGCATGTACCATACTATGTCTTCTATTTCTAGAATGGCTTTTTGTTAATTTAATT
The DNA here is from genome assembly GCF_000299155.1 of Elephantulus edwardii. Taxonomy (NCBI): domain Eukaryota; kingdom Metazoa; phylum Chordata; class Mammalia; order Macroscelidea; family Macroscelididae; genus Elephantulus; species Elephantulus edwardii. The sequence continues at coordinate 26,768,418 of NW_006399763.1, read as the reverse complement.
TTAATAGAAAAAATAAGCACCTTAAGCTATGAGCAAGAAAAGAACTTCATTATTAGTGAGTCTAGAATCCAAACGGAATTAAGAACACTCACTCAAACGCTTTCACTCATTCTCACAAAGGCCAATGCTACTGATTCGAATTGTAAAGTGCTGTACTTAGTATAAACACTTGTATACACTGCAGACACTGAAAAATAACCCTCAAGCACATTGTGTTATAGTTCCAAAAATATATTTACAGTCTATTACAAAGATTACAAATGGAAGTGTCTATGTGACTGTATTATGCTAATTAAAATTATTTTTACACATTGTTTTTCCTTAGGGACAAGAAACATTTTAGTGAAATTAAAATGATTTTTTTCCTAGTCAATCAAAAAATAAATTAAACTATCAAATAACACTGTACAGTAATTTAAAAGAAAAAAAGGGGGGTTTGGGGAGGGGTTTGGGAAGCAATCCATTTGAGTTTTTCTATAGCCATCTTTGGTCCTAAATGTGGGAAAACACATTATGTAGCACTGAAAATACCTGTTCTTTTGTGATGCTCTGCAAGTAAAATAGAAAAATATAGTGCATTTTCAATGTATTCAGAGCCCACTACAGAGAAATGTGTGTACAAAACAAGACAGTATAAATAAAATTTACAAGTTTTACAAAGAAACATTTACAGATTTTGTTTCTGTTATTTGTTTGTTTGTGGATGCCCACATTATCAAACAAGACCAATTATGACCGATCCCTGGGATCTTTCTCTATTAAAGTCATTATAAACAGCCCAATTTTCTTTGGAAGTACAACAGTTCAATTCTGGGGTAGTTCATGATTTTCAGAACATTTGAAAGCATTACTCAAAATACATATACATTCTTGCAATATCTATAAAGACACATTTAATTATTGCTTATGAAATTTTAACACAGTAATCAAATAATATGGTTTAATAAATAAAACATAAGAAACAAAACAAAACAAGCCAGGTCATTTACCTCTTCCTTACATGTTAATAAGCATTCTTTCATTTAATAAATTTCTTGCATCGGTGTTCACAAATTAAAGACTTTTTTAAACTGCAAGGATGATATCTATGCAGCAAATTTGTTTTGAAAAGTGAAAATTGTGAACTTCCCCTTTATTCATGCTCCAGAGTTCTAATATAAAACAATTATTTTCTTTCATGTTTGGACTGCATTAAACAGAGTAGGATATAAAATATATGTCAACTATTACTCTTAAATTTCCTAATGTCACAATATTGAAAAAATCTTGATGTGCTCAGATTAAATTTTAGATAATATAACACTGGATAGTTCTTGCTTTCAGAGACTTGCTTTCACCAACTTTCTTTAGATGAAGTGCCTCATCTTTTTTTTTAATAGCCATAAACCTAAAATTTTAGTTTTTTATTATTAAATTCTGTCTAGTAAAATCACTCTATAAACGATCAGTTAAAAGTGCCTTATATAGTATTTATGGGTCATTATTGCTTTTTTATTGAAAAGATAATGTGTTGTCAGATCTAGTAAAAAAATATTAAAAAAAAATCAAAACTCTTGGCAATTGCATTTACTTGACTACCTGCCAATTAGCAAATGAAATCAAAACACTACTGAATTAACAGAATAAAATGGCACAAAAAGGATACCGATGTTTTGATAGAAATATCTCGTCAATCATGTTATTGTTTTAAATTTGAGATTCTCTTATAGGTACCCAGTGTAGTAATGTGTCATAGATTTAACACTAAAAAGGTCCAAAGCTATAAACAACTTTCTAAAACAAAATCCTTATGCAGAATAAACACAAATGATTTTAAAAAGGAATAGTCTGAAATCACATATTTAAGGAAAATATTTCATTGATTTAACAATAAGATCATGATTTTATTTGACAAATATATTCTTTCTTAAATTCTTTATGTACATTTTAAAAAGTCTATAAGATAAAAAGGAGGTTAGAGAGCTCAAGGTGTTTGGATGTTTTTCAGGTAGTACTTTGTTTATTGTCACTGCTGTTTTCCTGGCCACCAGTGGTGGATCCTAAATTCCCTTTTTAAATTGATTCTGGTGGCACTTAGGAGTTCAAGTCTATAGGTGCTTCTTAAATCTTCTCTTCACTGGAGGAAGGACCCAGGACATCAACTGTCTTCTAGCAGCATTCTATGCATATACTGAAGGCCAGTACTGTTCTCTCGGCAGTTCAGTCTCCCTCATAAGGGAGAAACGCTTATCACACTTGGATGCCAGTTCCATGTAAATGTAGCATTTGTGCTCTCATAGTCTGAATGCTGCTCATGATTTTCTTTTGATGGCCAACCAGTGTGATCCCTAAACTCATCACATCCCTGAGGAAGACAAAAAAAAATTCTTATTAGCTATTTTACATTTATATGATATTAAACTGCTATGAATTTTCAATAATCAGTTTGTCTTAGTTACCATTTATACTGTTGGGTTATTATGGTATTTCTTCATGGGTTATGTTATGAATTGTGCCCCCCAGCCCCTCCTAAAATATGTGTCAACTTTTTCAGGCCCATCATTCTCAGTATTATGTAATGTAATCATCTTTCATTTTGTGCTCCAAAGTTACTATCCATGGTGTTGTAACTTCTAATCTCTATGAGGTGGCAGCATAAGCAGTTACAGTAAAGAAGTATGATGCATTCTATGGGATTAGTTTGTATATTTTTTAAAATATGTTGTTGCTGTTGTTATGCACCACTTAGCTTGAACTGACTCATAGCTGACTCTCCACCAGGTTTTTGGAGGAAGTGAACAGCATGGGAAGAGACTTCCCATCTTTCTCTCACAAGGCAGTTAGTGCATTTGAATCATATGCTCTTGGGTTGGTAGTGCAACTCCTTACCACTAAAATACCAGTGCTCCCTCTCCTAATTTTTTAATTTGAGTATATTTTTATTTGCTTATTTGCTATGTCCCAGCTACGAAACTAGTCACTTTATAAGCATCTTATAAAATACCCCTCATTATAATCCTGTTTGGGAAATATTCTTTACTCTCATTTTGCAGATATGACTGAGTTTTGAGAAGACAAGTCACCCTCAAAGGTCACACTGAGAGGCAAGAAGGCAAGATTCAAATTAAAACTTGATCCCAGAGCTGATAGTGTGTCAAGAAGTATGAAGATGGCACAGAATAGGCTGATCTCAGCCTCTTTCATTCACTTGTTTGTAATAGTAAGTCAATTTCTTTTGAGAGGAAATTTGGTTCTTGAGTCAATCTCTTTTGAAATAGAAAATGAGTTAAACTATAAAGTAGAGATGTTGTTATGAACCCTCGAGTCAGAACTGACCCATAGCTGACACTCCAGTGGGTTTTCAGAGGCAGTAAATCACACAAGAAACTATCTTTATCCCACATGGCAGTTGGTGGATTCAAACCACGTGCCTTCAGGTTGGCAGTGCAGCTCCTTACTACTAGGCCACTAGAGTTCCCTAACCAAGAGAAGAGTCAGGAGCAGAGCTGAGCTAGGGGGCCAGAACTGAGAACTTCCTAGAACCAGGAAACAAAGGGAAGCTTTTCACTGGAACAAGGGCTCTGAATTAAGACTTAAAGCCCTCCTAAATTGTGAGAGAACATAAATCGCAGCTTGTCAAAGCTATGTACTTGTAGTATTTCTGTCACAGCAGCAATAAAAAACAGTTATATTGGAAATTTTAAAAATACTCATCTTTTGTAAAAGGCATCAGTGCTTAGACTCTTTAATTTGCCATTACCAGTTGTTTTAAAAAGGAATTGAAATTTTATATTAATGCTTTAACAATATTTTCAATAAAGGTTAATAAAGTAAATTCTAAAGCTGTGTTCTTGAAAATAATAGAGATTTAAAATTTTTTAAGTAGAAAAATAGCATATACTATGAATAGAAACATTTGCTAGGATATGGAAGAAAGATGGAGAACCACCTGTAATAATAAAATATTTTCTATTGAGGTTATTATGCGGTAGTTCTAAATATATTGCTTACTATTTAATTATGTCAATTCAATCATTTCACTATATGTCAGGTAAAAACTCTGTGAAATGAACAAACTACTTATAACGTAGGAACAGCTTAAAATTTGACACATATGAATGGCATCAGTTTATTTTATTTTTGCAATTAGAAAAAATGAGCTTAATTATTTACAAAGGGCTAAGGAAACAATTGAGACATGTTAGGTTTATACCAAGAAGACCAGTCACAATGTGTTTATCAAGAACCCAGGTAATTTTGAAAAGGTTTGCCCCTAGGGAGCACAAACCCATTTGTCTGAATACCCCCTCACCTTTATACATATTACTTTGGGCAAAACTTTTAATAGCTTGTCTTTAAGCTAAAATGCTATTAATTTGTTGTGGTGGTTGTTAGGTGCCCTCAAGTTAAGTACGACTCACACTGACCCTATGAAGAGGAGATCTGTACCCCATCCTATTCTGTGCCATCTTCATACTTCTTGACACACTAGAACCCTTCGTGGTGGTCAACCTACCTGGGTGAGAGTCTTCTTTTTTATCAACCGTCCACCCTTTTAAGCATCATGTCCCTCTCTAGCAACATGCCTAAAGTACATGAGGTGAAGCCTTTGCCTCCAAAGAGCACTCCAGTTGCATTCTCTCCAAGACATATCTGTTCTTTTGGCAGTCCACTGGATGTTTAGTGCTCTTCTCCAACACCACAACTCAAAGGCATAACTTCTTCTGTCATCGCATTGTCCAGCTCTCAGATGCATAGCAAGTGACTGGAAAAAACCATGCTCTGCCTCAGATACACCTTTGCCCTAAAACTGGTATCATTACTCTTGAATAATTTAGAGAGGTCCTTAACTACATACTTTCCCAGTGCAATAGGTCTCCTGATTTCCTGACTGCTGGCACCATGGTTACTGTAGATCCAAGTAAGATGATGATTTTCCTCCCCCCCAATCCTGATGTCACATTTCTCTTCATAGAGTCCAGCTTCTTGAATAATTAGCTCAGCATACAAACTGAATAACTATGGAAAAGAATATAGCCCTTGCGCACTTCTTTCTTAAATTTAAACCATGCAGTGTTTCCCTGATCTGTTGGCACAGCCACTTCCTGGTCCACTCTTTGCATGTTGTTGTTGTTGAGTCCAGCATAACTCATGGCACCCCTACGAACAAAAGGCCTGAAGCCTCTCTACAACTATTAACATTTCTCAAAGTTCACTGAGTTTCCAGAGGCAAGTTATTTAGGAAGCGGATGCTACTTCTACTTCTAAACCTGTCATAGAATGTTACTGGTTGAGTGGCCTGTGATGCACTCTAAACCCTGCCCTGTCCTGACCTAGTCTCACTAATTCTCACACACCATCCCCCATCACCCCAGTTCCTGTATCATTCCATCTCATCTGGTGTTTCCCTCTCCTCCATTGTCTGTCCACTTTTCTGAGCATGATGTCCTCTCCAAGGACTGATCTCTCCTGGCCACGTGCCCAAAGTAAATGAGATGGAGCTTCAAGGAGAGACTGGGTTTTATCCTCCCCAAGACAGACCTATTTGTTTTCTAGGCAGTCCTTGGTATGTTCAAGATTTTGCATGAGCACAATTAAAGCTCTGGGTTTTCCATTCTTATGAATGTCAGCCACAACTTGTTATGATCCACAGAAACACCTTTGAATAGTCAATAAACTCTTGTTTTGTAGAATAAATATAATCCAGTATACTTCTGAATTTCATAACAGGACCAGCACCCATGTGTTGTGGTACCCATGCAACAAAAGAAGTATTAAACTGAAAAGGACTACCCCTGCCCAAACACACATGAATCCATGATCTGATGGCAGGATCTGGAATGTGGAGTTCCTTAACTGGGCTTGGTTTATAGGAGAGTTGTGGCCTTATTCATAACTCGGTCTTATCCAATTAACTAACTATAAATATTACTTGAAATATAATTGTAGAGGTAAACTCCTCTTAGTTTTCCATATAAGGAGCTCATCTTTTATGTACTTCCACTAGTATGTGGAACCAAGGGCCTTGAACTCTGTCTTGTATTGATACTTCCCACTGTACTGGAAATTATACAATAAGATAAGAGGCCCCCAAATATATAATTATATTTTAAAATCTGAAGGGCAGAGACCACTGTATTACTGCCCATTTGAGAAGAAAACAAGCTTCAGGCAACTCTAACTCTCACATCCAAAGGAAATGGCAATAGATAACCCTTTTTGTCTTAGGGATCACTGTCCTAGTAGTGGCTATTGTTGTTGTTGTTGTTGTTAAGTGCCATTTTGACTCATAGCGACCCTATGTATAAGAGCCCTAAATCCTGCTATATCCTGGGCCAATCACACTGCCTCCGATACACCCATCCTGATTACTCCAGTCACTGCATCAATCCACCTCACAGAGGGCCTTCCCTTCCTGTGCTCTCGCTCAACCTTCCCAAGCATGATGTCTCTCTCCAAGGACCTGTCCCTCCTTACAACATGTCCAAAGTATGTCAGTGGCTATAGGTGGGCTAATTATTTGGAACTGTCAACAACACTGACACAATACAAATGTTCCACCACCTGTTGAAGAAATAGCTGAGGACTCAGGACTCCAAGTCCTGCAACTTTCATTAGACTATTCTATGGTAATTGACCACAGAATTGTTTAAATTTCCTGTTAGCTGAAGATGAAGCAAGTGTGCCATTGTCACATTTGTTTCATGTATATCAACACTTTGGGAAAGGCTGACCTTAGCACAAAATCTATTAGAAGAAGCTCATGGTTATGAAAAACAAGAAAGAATTGAGGAAACAATCTCTGGAGACAAAGAATTACATTTAATTTTTAACTTGCTTTCTCCTCCAGCGTAGGCTTGTTAAAATAATAGTTTTAGTATTATTAATTTTTGGACTCTGTCTTTTTTTAAAAAATAATTTTAATGCGCATTTACAGAGATTTTTTATTTCCATTTATTCACTGCTGCACATCTCTCCCCCCATCCCTCCCCACCCCAGTTCGCTCCTCTCTTTAAAAAGTAAAAGAAACACTCCTTCCTTGATACACAATTCCCCCGCACCCCTCTCAGAAGAGTCCACAATTAAGGTTTCATAGTGGAATGTACTTGGGACTCTGTCTTTTTAACCTTTTAGTAAAAATTTTCCTCTAGATCATAACAATTTCAAGAAAAATTAATGATACTGCAAGAATTTCAAATGGCCTTTTCTATACACAATAAAATATGGACCTCTACAGGAATAAAAGACTAAATCGAGTGGCAAGATAATGACACTTATCTAGCCTGTTGACCTCGATAGCACTTTTCATCCTCAAGAAGTTACAGAAGAAGACTTTCATTCATTTTCCCCTCAAGAATGATGACTATAGAATATCTCTTTGGAGGAGAGAAGGAGAGTAGACACACAGTACAGTCAGATAAAGGAGATCAGTCCCAAGTTGTTTGTCACAGGGTCAAGAACATCTTACATATATAACCACAAAATCTAGTTTATACAGATAGCCCCAGGTATTCCTTCCTGATGATCTTTAAATTTACTAACAATTACTGTTTTAAGTTTGCAAGAGATTTCAGATGTCATGCATGCCCAGAAGCAAAAGGAGAGACTCCTATGTAAAACCTTCTAGAGGAGAAAGCAGTGAGCTTCTCAACAGAACAGGGGATTAAACTCAGATACATGAAAAACAAACCTATAGCATATGCACTGTGATGATGAAGCTGTGTTAGGCACTTAACCAGACACACTCCATCTAGAAAATCAACTGCATGTGCATCCAGATATGTATAATAGTTCCTTTTCCAGGAAAGCTATGTCTATTTCCTCTTACAAATTAAATACGATCATTTTCTCCCAAGCTTAGTCTAGAAATGCTCCCACAAACTTTCCATTTACAAGACACCTTCCCTGTCTTCTCCACCAAAGATATGAGACTCCTGTCTTTTTTTTTACTTACTGAAAGTAAAAAATAAAGTTTTCTCATCCACATGCCGCTTCTTAGTATTTTTACTAGGAGGCGACAAGGGCCCTTTGTGTCCCATTAAGACTCTTGTGGTAAAAGAACTATTAACCCAAACATTGGTGCTAAGTCTGGTCTGGCAATATGCTTGTAAAAGCTCACAGCCACTGAAAATCCTATGAAGGGAATTTGTATTCTGTACACATAGGTTTACCATGAATTGCAACTGACTTGATGGCATTTTTTTTAAGAGTATCAAAATACTTCGTAAGGAGCTAATGAGACTTTGATAAAAGAGATTTTCAGGGATACTTTATGGTATCTCTAATAAAAGACTGCTTTTAGAGTCCAGGTATAATTCTGCCAGAGCCATCCACTTGATGACTAGCAAAAAAGCAGAACAAAGAATAATACAAATATTTAAATTCATGCACATGTCTTTTCTTTGCATGAATAAAAACATTTGGTCTTCTCATTTGTAAACTGTGAAATCATCCTCTTGAAGTTACATGAATAAAACAAATAAACAGAAACACTGTCTTTGAAATTTCAAGTCATAGAAACTCCATAAACTCCAGAGTTGAACTGTTCCATAGAGTTTTCAATGGCTGTGAACGTTCACAAACAAGTTACCAGGTCATTTTTCCAAGGTAGGTTTGAACCACCAACATTTTGCCTGGCAGGTGAGAACTTAACTTTCTGTGTCACCTAGAGAGGACTCCCAAATTTCAGTTGAGAGCAATTTGAAATGTTGTTTTATCTGTCAGCAGTAAACCGAAAATAGAATCTAGGTATTACACACTTTCCAAAAATGTATATTAAACATTTAACCACAGTTAATGAAATGAAACTTCCTTAGACGACTTCAGTGAATATATTTGAGTACCTAAAGGATCTCTGATGGAGTAGTGGAATGCATATTGGACTGCTGATCAGGAAGGATAGCTGTTAATCAGCAAGAAGTTTCACAAGAGAAGGATGAGTAGTCTGTCCCCATTAAGGCTTACCACCTCAGAATCCCAGTGAACGGTCCCTAAAAGTTAGATTTGAAGGTGATTTAGGTGGTATTTTTTCCCCCAAAGGCATTTAAAGGAACTGGTGGTGCTGTGGATTTATCTGTTAACCAAAATGCTGACAGACAGATGAGGCAGTCTGCTTTATAGACAATCAAGATTTATTACAATGGAAACCCTAGGGAATAGGACTAATCTGCACTACAGGATCAATAGGAATCGGAAATCAACTCTGTAGTAGTGAATTTGGGTTAGATAATAAATCAAGATCTTCTTAAGCAATGAGAAATTATCAGGTAACAGAAACCTACATGGTCTCGTGGGCCAGTGATAGTTTGGGTGGGATTTAAAACACAGGCTATAAAAGCTATGAAATGCAAGTTTACCAGCTGAATAACTTTCAGGAAAATACATTTTCTGAGATGAAAGTCCTTTGTTTATTAAACACTACAGTATTATCAGCTTAATGCAATTGTTACCTTAAGAGTTAAGAAAAGGGGAAAAAAAGGCAATGTGTATTCAAATATCTACTTAGTATAATTCCTGGTTATAGTAGGTATTCAACGAAAATATACTTTTATTCTTACCTTTGTGTTTTCTATCATGCTAGTAAATGTTAAATGACTTGATGTATAAAACTAGAAGGATAATAAATTAATAAAAAAAGCCAAGCTTACTCAATAGTCATCCTGGCCACTGATTCAAGGGAGTTGTAGCCAGCTGCTGTGAAGTTATCTTTATATCTTTCCATCTTAATAGCTTGCAACCATTCTCCAACAGAACAAAAAGTAGTGAAGTCTGGAGTGTTTTGATCCAGAAGAGGGCTTATTGGCCTTGATAGGAATAAAACAAATAAACAAACAAAAAACCCCAAACATTTTTTTTATAAATTACCAAAGAAATAATGTCTTGGTCCATATAACAGTTTAAAAGAATAAAAACAGAGTTGAACTGATTTCTACAATAACAAGTGAGTTCTAGATATGTGACAAATGCCCTAAATCAGAGACTGTCCAATAAATACAAGTTCACAAACGTATATTTTACTTGTACTTTATAATAATTAGATTATGTCTTTCACGTGCCTTTAAAAGTAGAATAAAGAAGATTCATAATTAGCAAATATTTATTCATTTGCTTCTCTACAATGCGTAGGAAGAAAGATGCATATTTGCCTGCATATTAACTTTTTCTGGTCACAAGGGTGCTACTGAGAACATAAATGCATTTGTTGTAATGATGGAGCCCTTGTGAGCACCACAAGTTAATATACTTCGGATGCCTAATTTAGTACTGATAGGGATCAATGTGTCATGTTTCCCTGTCAGTTGAAGGTGTATGATGACTAATATGCAATATAATTTAATAAGTAAAAATCAAAGAATAGAATGTTTGTGACACTTTGCAATGCCCATAATTGAAATATTATTTAATTCTGATTGAATTACTCATAAGAACTATTACTTTTATAGAGACATTTAAATAAATAATTTAGAACAAAATAAAAACAGATTATATACACTTGACAAAAAACATAGGTGACAATCAAAAACTCCCCAAAATGATAATTAAATTGCCTAGGAAACATATGCTACTTTGTCATAAAAAGTCATTTTAGAAAATTTTCCAAGTAATAGTAGCCAATAACAAATAATTATAACATTTAAATAAAACAGTAAGAGCAATAATACATTCATCTTAAGCACTAATCTGCTCAGTAGCCCATCTGAAAATGAACACTATGTAAACAATGATTTAATAGCTGAACCTTTTTCTGTTTTGTATTGGAGTGAGATGGAAGAGCTAAATGTTATTCACTTAAGTATTTCTTACCTACTACAGGTCCCAAGGGGTGTTTTCAGACTATTTGGGTTTCTAATCATTTTGTCTAGAATTCCAACTATCTGCTCAAACTTTGGCCTCTCTGCACGCTCCTTCTGCCAGCAATCCAGCATCAATTGGTGAAGACCAGCAGGGCAGTCCATGGGGGCTGGTAAACGATAACCTTCTTCAATTGCTTTTATAACCTAATAGCCAAAAGGATATTAAAATTATTACCGACTGAGGTTCAATTATAAAAAAATTAACCATCCAGCAGGCAGAGTGATTCATCCAGATGATACTAATTTGCAAAAGACTTACTTTTTTCCATAATATCCATAAATGTCTTCAAGATGGAACATGCTATGGTAATATTTTGCTTGCTGAAATCCACCAGCCACACCATAGATTCAAGATGGGCAATCACCTCCAGTGTGATTTACACCCTTGGAAATCCAGGAGAGGGTCAGCTAAGAGTTGGTCCTGACTTGACAGCAGTGAGGATTTTTTAGTGAGTATATGTGTCAGAGAGTTAAATAATGATGAGGGAGGATAGGAGGAGAATGGATACCTTTGAGCTGTGGTGCTGGAGAACAGTATTGAGTGTACCATGGACCGCCAAGAAAACAAACAGATTCATCCTGGAGAAGGTTAAACTGGTCTGCTCCTTGGAGGCAAGGATTCTGAGGCTTTTTCTGACATACTTTGGTCATGTTGTAAGGAGAGACCGGTCCTTGGCGAGGGACATCATGCTTGGGAGGGTGGAGGGTAGGAGCAGGAGGAGAAGGCACTCTGGGAAGTGGATTGATTCGGTGACTGGGGCAATCAGATGAGTGTGTCAGAGACAATGAGATTGGCACAGGACAGAGCAGGGTTTAGGGTTGTTGTACATAGGGTCGCTATGAGTCACAAGTGACTCAATGGCACATAACAACAACAACAACATCATATATAATTGTGAGTGTACATATTAATCTATAAATTTCTATATTTTACAAGTTGAAAGAAGTAATGCTAAGTTATCCAAAGTGTACTGAAAGAACTATTGTTTTGAATTAAGATAATACTTTTCAACAGGAAATAAAAAAAGTATGCATATATACTGATGAAAAACATTATTAGCACCACTGTTAAGTAACTAGTCTTATAATATAGTGTGGTGAGCAGGAACCAGATTGTACTAGTTCCTAAGAAACAGTGGTATCCCTTTCCATGTCCACAGTCAGTGATCCCACACTGGCAGACTAAAGAATTCATCAGGGGTGTGGGAGGAAAGTTATGCCAGAAACTGGCCAAATTGAGGCTTTTCTATTCAGAGAGCTAGTTGTTAAATGTTACCAGCACATCACTGTATATTCATATCTAGTAAAACTCTAAATGCTATTTTTATATCAAGCTTTGAAGGATAATAAAAAAAGGTTCCTATAAACATTCAGACTGTCCCCAAATTACTTATCATTCATAGTATTTTTTTTGTATTTATGTGGAAAGAAAATAAAGTCCTAAATATCAGAAATGGTTGGAAATCTGAGCAACATGGCTTTAACAACTGGAAAACACACATCATAAACAAGAAGGCTTTCATGGAAATCACGAGTATAGCAAAGATTAGTGTATAGACTTGGGGGAAGGAGAGTGAAGCAATAGGAAGGATGCAATGAGGATTTCAAGGGAGGGTTAATAATAGAAAAAGATCAATGGTAATTAATTATACACAATATAGTGTATACGAATAATTGTATAAAACACAATAATTTATTATATGATTGTATGAAACAGTAAGAATACAATCATTTGCATAAAACAATCATCAATCATAAGTGTAAATGAAAAACTATAAAATACAATGTGCATGAATGAAATAAGAGACACTAACTATTGCATAAAAGCAACAAAAAATAAAGAGAGGAGGGAGGGGGCAGCAAAGGGGGAAGGAGAGATGCTCATTGGAATGGTGGAGGCTGTGATGAGAAAAAGTGAGGAGAGTTTCAATGGAGAATTGAAGTACTAAAAGGGAAGAGCTTCCCTGGAGATAAACTTGTCAAAAGTAAACTCTAGTAGTAGTGTCGGCCTTATGGGAAAGATTGATTCCAACCCAGTACCCTGAGTAGGTTTCCTTCCATTTCAAAGGACTTGTGGATCTACGTTGGACTTTTTCTTATTAATACAGTATTTATTTATCTTCCCTCAGTCAAACCTGAGCCAATCACCTTCCCCAGGGGAGATACAGGGAAAGAGACATACAGGGTAGATAAGACACAGGAGGGGGAGAAAACCAACAAACTATGGGATGTGGGTGGAGAGGGCTGCTCCACCATCAGGCAAAAGAGTCCAAAGGCCTCTGAGAGGGCAAAGCTCAGAATGATTTAGAAGAACTTCTGCTTCCGAGAAGGATTTCTGGCATAACCAGTGATGAGGCTCCCAAAGACAACCCCAATCCCAGCTTCAGAGCCAGCCACTCCAACTGTGGCAGCCCCCACCCCAATACACTTGGCTGCTGTGTCAATATCCCTTGAGATGGTTCTGATTTGGAAGCTGCATCTAGGGATAAATGAAATCAAGAATATGGGGGTGTCAAGCAGCTGAAGTTCTCATCTGTCATAGTCTGATTGTTTCACCACTACTACAGACAATGGATGGCTCAGCAGCTGAGAGGTACTCCTGACCAAGGAAGAGGTGGAGAGAAACTTGGTGCAGACATACATTTTCAAGGGATGAGGGGCTGTGGCCAGAAAGCAGCTACTAGTACAGAGAAGATGGAGAGGGGCCACTTTGGACTTAGGACAGAAGAGATTCTCATTTGAAAGAAGGGCAAACAGACAAGGTGAGGAGGAAAAAGGAAAAATATGTCTTTTTAAAACTAGTAAGCTGTTCAGCTACTGAAAAAGGGTAAAGTTGATGACCATTAGAGCCCATTTCCAAGACTTGGGGGTGGGGTATGCTCACTCATAGTGATCACCTGAATTTACAGGTGGAAGTGGGAGAAATACGACAATGTCAAAACAGGCTGAGCTTGGATGTGTTTCTTCACCTAGCATGCACAGTTGTGTAGATGAAGAGGGAATGTTGTTGGCATGAGAAGCAGGGCATCATAAGGATTCCTGGATAGTTGATTTAACTTTGACCCAAGTCAAGGGGGCTAGGGCTGAGTGAGGACACCAACAGTTCTAGAACACAGGAAGAAGAAGTGTGGACTACTGAGCTTGAGCTGATGGTCATTTGAACCTAGCCATGGATGGCTGCGGAGGAGTTGACCAGAACCCAACCAAATGAAGAGACTAGGGCCAACTGCTGCAACGTGATGGCTTACTCTGGACTGTCTTTGCTTGTGGATGCAGATGCTCAAAATTTCCAAGTTGAATAGAAGATCCTTCAGTAAAAGGCACACACTTTTTCACTTAGAGTATTGGTTTGATAGGGGATGGACAAATTAGAAATTGGCTATTTAAAGGGTGATATTAGGGTATTAGACACGAAGTACTTGGCCTACACACTTTCACAAAAGTACTTGTTAGGCAGATGGGAAGAAAAATACCTGACAATATAACTGAATGAAATAGAATGTAAATGAAAGCTGCATAAAAGACAATGTACATGCACAAAACACAATATATATGAATAATAAAAAAGGAAAATATATTTTTTAAAAGAAGGCTATGCAAAACATTAAAATATTCTCCATAGAGATTATCAAACCTTGTGACACTAAATTGAGATGCCTGGATGGCAAATGTACTCTCTTTTCAACTGCTACTCTAAGACTGGTGGTTTGAAACGATGCAACAGTCCTGAGAAGTACAGGCTTGGGAAAAGCAATCTTGTTGTTAGGTGCTGTTGTGTCAAGGACATCTCATAGTGACCACTGAACAGCCTTCCCGAACCCTGCCCTATCCTATACCATCCTTATTATCTCTGACACACTAGAGTCCATTGCTGAAGTCATTGTGTCATTTATTTCACTGGAGGTTTTCCTCTCCTTTGCTGACCCTCTGTATTTCCAAGCATGATGTCCTTTTCCAAGGAATAAACTCACCTAACCACATATCAAAAATATAAAAGAAGAATCTACTACTGGTCAACTTACAGTCAAGAAAACTATGAAGAAGTTCTACTCATTAACAAAGGAGCTATCCATGTCTCCATGACAGTTATTGTTAGGTTATTGCTGACTTTTTAATTTTTTAACATTTAAGATAACATTTTAATTTTATACTGGTTTACTTCAGAAGTTTGTCTACATTGATTGTTAGACCAGATCCTTCCTCTTTCCTTTACCTACTCTTCCCTCCACCCATCGAATTCTGCAACTTTATGATCAATACCCCTACCTATTCTCATTCGTCTGCTCCCACCCTCGCCCCCTTTGGTGCAAATACCATTCCATAATGATGCTTTTATGCAGTATTTGTCCTTATGGGACTGAGTTTGTTCAGTTAGCATAATGCTCTCCAGTCTCTCCCAATATAGGTAGTAATTTACAAAATCATTGCTCCTGTGTGCTGTGTGTAAACGTAGCATAATTTTTCAATCCATTCGATTGTGGTTGGACAATTGACCTGTTTCCATGTTCTTGTGATGGCGATAAAGCTATTATGAACACTGGTGTACAAGTCTCTGTTGGTGCCTAAGTTCTCATAGTCTCAGGTTTTATTCCAAGAAGTGGAATAGCTGCATAATATGGAATTTCTATGTTCAGCTTTTTTAAAGAAATGCCATACTTGCCTTCCAGAGTGGCTGTACAAATTTGCAATGCCATCAACAATGTGTAATACTTCCTATCTTACCACATTCTCCAGTATTTATTACTTGCTTTCCTTTTAAACTTTGCCACTGCAACTGTAGTGAGATGGTATCTCATTGTGGTTTTGATTTGCATCCCTCTTATTGCTAGTGATTTTGAGCATTTCTTCATGTGTCTGGTGGTCATCCAAATGTCTCCCTCTGTGAAAAGTATTTCTGTGCCATGACAGTTGTTGTTAGGTGTCACTGAGATAAGTACAACTCATAGCAAGGCTATGAATAACAGATCTAAACCTGTCTTCTATTCTTTATCATTCTCATCATGTCTGATGCACTTGAGCCTTTTGCTACAGTCAACGTGTCAATCCATCTTGTTGAGAGTATTCCCCTTTTTCACTGACTCTCTACCTTTTAAAAAATGATGTTCCTTTCCAAGGAATAGCCTCTCCTAGTAGCATCCAAAGTATGTGAGATGAAGATTTTCCAACCTTGCCTCCAAGGAGCACTTTGGCTGCACTTTTCCCAAGACATATTTGTTTGTGCTTTTGGGGGCCCATGAGATATTCAGTGCTCCTCTCTGACACCACAGTTCAAAGACAGTAGTTTTCTTCCTTCATACTTATATATTATTCAGCTGATGCCATTTGAACCTAGCCATGGATAGCTGGGGAGGAGCTGATCAGAACCCAAACAGATGCAGAGGAAGTGACTGAATAGATCATGGCCTGAATCAGGTACACTTTGGCCTTCAAACTGACATAATTTCTCCTCAGTAATTTGGAGAGGTCCCTGAAAGGAATTTCTCAGTGCAATACAGTTCCTGATCTGACTGCTCATCTGAAGAGTGTATATTGCGGCTACAAAGCTAGAAGAAGTTGTTGGCAATTTCAATCTCTTCTCCATCTATTGTGATGTTATTTATAATTCCAGTGGTAAGGATTTTTGTCTTATCACCAAGGAGGATATTTAGATGCAATGCATACTGAGGGTTATAGTTTTTTATCTTCTGCAGTAAGCATTTCAAGTCTTCTTCACTTTCAGCAAGCAATGACTAAGTTGACTCAAGTGCAACGTGTGTGTCTGCGCGCGTGTGTGTGCGCGTGCGTGTGTGTGTGTGAGAGAAAGAGAAAAGAAGAAGGAGGAGGAGGAGGGAGGTAAGGAGGGAGGGGGAAAGAGAGAGAGAAAGATAGAGAGACTTATTTGATATAATAGTATAAATAGAGACTGACTTTGATGTAATAGTATAAATATTAAAACCTGGTGATCTCTAAAAGAAAGGAAATTATGAAAATTAGGGCAGAACTGAATGGAGGAGAAAACTGAAAAACAATTAAAATTATCAATAAGGAGGAGTTGATTCAAGGGATCAATATAATCTACAAACCACTGGCAAAGCTAACAAAGGATTAGAAAGAAAAGATACAAATAATCCAAATAAGAAATGAAAGAGGTGATCTCACAACAGATATAAAAAAGTGAATAATGGAATTTTATGAAAAACTATACTTAAACGGAGAGTAGCAAAAAATTGTGCTGCAATTCCAAAGGCATGCAGTTCAAGTCTACTAGCTGCTCCTTGGGAGAAGGATGGACAATCGCCCCCAGTGCAATTTACTGCCTCTGAAACCCCACTGGAGGGTCAGCTGTGAGTCAGTTTCAATTCTATGGGACAGAAAGAACAACAACAATGCTTACAAAATATGAAAACCTAGAAAATACTAACAAATACATAGAAACTCACAACCCACGTCTTGCTACAAAATTTAAAAAAAAAGATTTGTACCAGAAGGCTATACCAGATAATTTTATCAAACATTCAGAGAAAAATTGTCACCAATTCTTCATAGAGTATTTCAGAAAACAGAAAAAGAAAGAATATCCACAGGCTCATTCTTTGCAGCAAACATATCCCTGATATTAAAGTCAGGTAAAAACAACCAAAATAGAAAACTATTTTTTTTACCAATAGTCTCTTATAATTTACCAATATCTCTTATAATTAGAGAGGCAAGTATCATCAACAAAATCCTGACCAATAGAAAACAAAAGCATGAATTAAAAACAAGTAATTTATCATAACCAAGAGGGATTCTTAATTGGTATGCAAGGATGGTTCAACTTAAGAAAACCCATTAATATAATTTATCACATTAACAAAGTAATGCAAAGCACCACATATTTGATCTTATCAACTAATACAGAGAAGGTCTTTGAAAGAATCCAAAACATTTTCCTTACTAAAATACTCAACAAAAGGAGGATAGAAGAATTTCCTCAACAGAATGAAAGTATATACAAAATACAAGAGGCAACATAATTTTCAACAGACAAAGATTCAAAGAATTCTCCTTGAGAACAGAAATTAGACAAGGATGCCACTATCACTACTCCCATGCAATAGTGTTTTGGAAGTCTTGCTGAGAGCTGTAAGGCAAGAGAAGGAAATAAGAGGCATCCAAATTGGCATAGATGAGGTAAAATTGATTTTACATGCAGATGATAGGATAGTGTACTTAGAAAACTCTAAAGATTCAGAAAAGGGAAAAACAAAAACAAAAACAAAAAAAAACCGCACACAAAAAAATCCCTGTTGGATATTGTCAGTAAATACAGGAAAGTAGCCGGAGAGATGATCAACATACAAAAATCAGATTTCTCTACAAAGAGAACATATGAAAGGAAATAAGAAAAACAATACCAACTTCAACAACTAACCATATAATCAAATATTTAGGAATAAACCTAACTAGAGAAAAAAGAAATATACAAAAACTTACAAAAAAAATTACTCCAAAAAATAAAATAGGCCTACAGAAATAAAGAATATATAATGTTCATGTTGTCATTGAGTTGAGCATGAGTCATTGTTGTTGTTATGTGCTGTTGAGTCGTTTGCGACTCATAGCGACCCTATGCACAACAGCCCTAAACCCTGCTCTATCCTGCGCCAATCGCACTGTCTCTGACATGTCCATTCCGATTACCCTAGTCACGGAATCAATCCATCTCATAGAGGGTCTTCCCCTCCTGCGCTGTCCCTCCACCCTCCCAAACATGATGTCCCTCTCCAAGGACCCGTCCCTCCTGGAAACATGTCCAAAGTATGTCAGACGAAGCCCTAGAATCCTTGCCTCCAAGGAGTAGCTTGGTTTAATCCTCTCCAAGATGAATCTGTTTGTTTTCCTGGCAGTCCATGGTGCATTCAGTACTCTTCGCCAGCACCACAGCTCAAAAGCATCCACTCTCCTTCTGTCCTCCCTAGTCATTGTCCAACTCTCTGATGCATAACAAGCGACTGCAAAGACCATGGCCTGTATCAGGCGCACCTTAGTCTCCAGAGAGATACCGTTGCTCCTGAGTACTTTAGAGAGGTCCCTAACAGCAGACTTTCCCATTGCGATACGCTTTTTGATTTCCTGACTGCTGGTGCCAAGAGTGTTGACTGTGGAGCCGAGCAAACTGAAGCTGTGAACAATCTCAATCTCTTTGCCATCCATTCTGACGCTGCCAATTGGTCCAGTGGTGAGAATCTTTGTCTCCTTGACATTGAGCCTCAGTCCATACTGAAGGCTGCAGCCCTTGACCCTTTGCAGCAAGTACATGAGGTCCTCCTCAGTTTCAGCAAGCAGGGTTGTGTCATCTGCATAACGCAGATTGTTAATAGATCTTCCACCAATCCTGATGCCACAATTCTCCTCATAGAGCCCAGCCTCTCGGATAATTTGCTCTGCATACATGTTGAAAAGGTATGGAGACAGGATGCATCCCTGGTGTACACCCTTCCCAATTTTGAACCATGCAGTGTTACCCTGCTCTGTTCTGACTACTGCCTTTTGGTCCAAGTATAGGTTTTGCATTAGCACAATTAAATGTTCTCGGATTCCCATTCTTCTCAGAGTCAGCCACAGTTTGTTATGTTCCACAGTCAAATGCTTTTGCATAATCAATGAAACACAGATAGATATTCTTCTGGTATTCTCTGCTTTCAGCCAAGATCCATCTAACATCAGCAACAATATCCCTAGTACCACGACCCCTTCTACACCCAGCCTGGACTTCGGGCAATTCTCTGCTGATGTGCTGTTCTAATCATTTTTGGATAATCTTCAGTAGAATCTTGCCTGCATGGAAATCAATGACACTGTTCTGTAGTTTCCACACTCAGTTGGGTCACCTTTTTATGACTCATAGCAACCCTAAGAACAACAGACTTCAATGCTATCCTATCCTGTACCATCCTCACTGTCTCTTATACACTTGAGCCCATACAGTGTCAACAGTTTGGATGAGTCAATACTGAGATAATGACAATTCTACTAAAAGCAATTAACATGGTCAATGCTATCTCAGTACAGATATCAAGTACATTCTTCAATGATATCACCTTGATCCAGCAATAAGCAAAATTCAACAGGACAACAAATAACACTTGCTAGAGTAAATGTGGAGAGTTTGGAACTCTCATTGACTGCTAGTAGTAAGGTAAAATGGTACAACCTCTATAGAAGACAATCTAGGGCTTTCCCCAAAAGTTGGAAACAGTAATACTGCTTGGCCCAGCTATTCCACTTCTGAGAATATACCCTACAGAAACCAGAACCATGTTGCAAAGAAATGTATACACACCCATGTTTATTTCAGTGTTATTCACAATAGCACGAAGAGCTGGAAGCAGCTTAAGCACTAGTCAAGAAAAGAATGGTAGAGAAAAAAAAAAGGTACATCCACACAATGTAATATTATAAAGCACTAGATGGGAGGAAACAACACAAACAACAAAAACGCCATAGACCCAAACCATTACTGCGTAGGACCACTATTACAAAAATAGGATTGACATGGGGAATAGAGAACAGAGAAAGAATGGATAGGTATTGAACACTATATTGGGATGGGAGAAAGAAGGAACTGTCTGAAAGGAAGGGATGATTAAACATTAATGTATAGCAACTGACCATCTGGAAGAAGACATGTATTACACAGTGGTTTGAGGTAGAGGCAGAAGAAAAAGGTGCATTAATGTATTCCATCTTTTATTAATGTATTACATTAATGTATTGCATCTTTCTGTAAATTTTCATTAAAATCTCAATTTTTATAAACGAGTGGAAAAAGACCAAAAATAGATAAAGACAAGGGGGGGACGACGTGATCATTAGATTTTTAAGAAAATCAGGCAAAACGTAGCTATACCCAGACAAAAGTTGACTTTAAGGAATATTAATGAATCTAATACTACAGGAAATGTCTCCTTAAAAGTATGATGATACATAAGACAAATTTTAAATAAAAATTATTATAGAAGAAAAAAACCGAAGGATTTGAGTCTACTTTTCCCCCTCAAGTAAAAGCATTGAAATTTCATAGTAATTTTTTTAATTATAAACTTCTCAGCTCAAATTATTTCCAACTTTGAATGTTAGTGATGTCCTTCAATGTATTAGACCTTCCCCTGAGTTTTCTGTAGCTACCACACAGTTCTGGTAGTGTAGTCTATAATTGGATAATCTATACTGTTGTTAGGTGCCATCATGTCGAATACAACTCATAGTGACCTTATGAAAAGAAAAAATATCTGAACCTTGTTTTCTCCAGTGCCATCCTCACACTTTCTGACATACAAGTGTCCATGGCAGCAGTAGCCATGTCAATCCACCTGGTTGAGGGTCTTGTTCTGCTCTGACTCTCTAGGTTTCCTAGCATCATGTCCCTCTCCAAGGAATAGCTCCTGCTAGCAACATGCCCAAATTATGTAAGGCAAAGCCTCATCATTCTTGCCTCCAAAGAACACTCCAATTGCACCCTCTCCATTACATATCTGCTTGTTCTTTTGGCCATCCATGGATTGTTCAGTGCTCTTCTCCAACATCACAGCTCAAAGGAGTCAATTCCTCTTCTGCCATTCTTATTGCCTAGCTTTCAGATGCATACCAAGTGATCAGAAAGACTATGGACTGAATCAGACACACCTTAATCCTCAAACTGACATCATTACTCCTCAGTAATTTGGAGAGATCACTAACTGTAGATTTTCCCAGTGCAGTATGTCTCCTTATTTTTTGACTGCTGGTATCAAGGGTGTTAATTGTGGATCCAAACAAGATGAAGCTGTTGACAGTTTCAACCTCTTCTCTATCTGTGATGATGTTGCCTGGTGGACCAATGGTAATAAGAACATTGTCTTCTTGACATTGAGATGTAATCATACTGATGGCTGCATTTCTTGATCTTCTGGAAAAAGTGCTGCTTCAAGACCTCTTCACTTTTTGCAAGGTTGTGTCATCTTCATAATGTAAATTATTGATGATTTTTTCCTCCAATCCTGATGTCACATTCTATATAGCTCATTGAATTTATCACCTTTTACCAAAACTTTTACCTTTACTATTTCGATAAACTGCATTCCTAGCCTACTAAGCCTCCCAGCTATAAAGCTGAGAACAGTCCTAAATGCTCTCAATAACCATTATCTTTTGATGATCTGGCTTTTTAAATATTAATTTTAATTATTATACACCCACCCCCTTATCCATTTTTGAACTTGAAGAGTCATTAGCCCATGTCTTCATTATGTTTTTAATACTTTTTTGGTATTTATAGAATTATCTTGACTGACATTATGGGGGAAAAAAAAATCAACCCATTATGTCAAGTTATTCAAGTAATGTGGAGGGAAAAAACCAACCCCAAACTCTGTATGTCTAGTGAGTCAAAAACCACTAATAATAAGAACAACAGCCCACTGAGGATAAATCAGCTAACAGGAAACAATCTGGATACCAATCAATCCTGTTGTTTTGTAATTTTTATTTGGCTATCTTTCAAAAAATTTAAAAAGAAGTGTTATTTGTCCTAAAATAATAATTATCTGATAAACATGCAAATAGCAATCAATATTTGTTGAATATTTACCCTATGATTAACACTATTTTAAACACGAATCATATAACTTTCTTAAACACTTTTAAATTTTACAATTATTGCTTTAAGATATAAAGACTCTGAGATGCATACAGGGAAGGAAAGGGCCAACATCACAAGTTATAGGAGAGAAAATACACTTTGATTTTAGGATGCTGGACAAACGGCTCACGTTTTAAACACTGTGCCTCAATTGAGAAAATAAAAATTATTTCCCACAAGTAGTTACATATTCATAGAAACAATAAGGAACCTGGATAACATGACTAAATTTAAATGTCATATAACATTACATATTTTATGTCAATAACTATATTATTGTCAGAATTATTTAACAGCTTTGTGTGCTGAATTATCAGAAGTTTCCTGGGTTTGCTTGTTCAGATCTGGCGTTAGTCTAGAAAAAGCCAGCAAAGGGAAACAAGAAAAATTTGTAAGCAATCTTAATTCTAGATAGTTTCAGGAAGAGTAGAAAGCGATGAGGTCAAACGGCATTCTTTTTTTTTTTTTTTTTATAGAATCAAGAACACAGTAGGGACTCCTTCTCTTGTGAAGTTACAGTTATGAAGGAATATTTAGAAATAAGGATATAAATTTGCTCACTGAGAAAGGCTTACAATATTATTACTATTGTGACTATGACAAAAAGCATTAAACCTCACAATAAGGGCCTATAAAAACTCAAAATGGGATATAATAATGTTGGTTTATGTTTTCTGCTCAAAGTCTATTTTCACCTCATAAATTTCAAAATAAATTGACCTACATGTTACACAGTTAACTATTTTGGACTCCACTTATGGAACCTGTGGACAATATTATATAAAAATACTTTTAGAAGTCTCTATGTGAAAAGTACGAAGTCATATAAATGCTTATTTTATAAGGAAAAATTGATGAAAATAAATTTAATTACAAGCGTATATATTCAAGATTTTGATGTTGTTGTGCTGCTAGGTACCACAGAGAAGATTCCGACTTATGGTGACCCTGTGAGCAGCATGTCTAAACCCTGTCCAATCCTGTTCCATTCTCACCATCATGGGTATACTTGAGTCCATTGCTGCAGTCACTGGTCAGTCTATCTGTCTGAAGTCTTCATCTCCTCTGCCATCCCTCCATCTTTCCAAGCATGATATCGTTGTCCAAGTAATAGCCTCTCCTAGCAATATGCCCTGCATATGTGAGATTAAGCTTTATCAACTTTGCCTCCAAGAAGCACTCTGGCTGCACCTTTTCCAAGACATATCCATTTGTTCTCTTGACAGTCCATGGGATAGTTAGTAATCTTACCCAACACTACAACTCAAAGGCACAAATTCTTCTTCTGTCATCCATATTCATTGTTCACTCTAGATGCGTAGCAAATGATTGAAGATGGCCTGCATCAGGTGGACTTCAGTCCTCAAACTGAAATTATTGCTCCCTAGTAATCTGAGAAGAATGGGAATCCCAGAACACTTGATCATGCTAATGTGAAACTTATACTTGAACCAAGAGGCAGTTGTCAGAACAGAGCAAGGAAACACTGTATGGTTCAAAATTGGGAAAGGCCTATGCCAGGTATATGGCCTATCTCCATACCTGTTCAACCTGTATGCAGAACAGATCATCTGGGAGACTGGGCTCTATGAGGAGACATGCGACATCAGGATTGGTGGAAGATCTATCAACAATCTGTGTTATGCAGATGACACAACCCTGTTTGCTGAAACTGAGGAGAACCTGAAGCTCTTGCTGCTGAGGGTCAGGGACTGCAGCCTTCAATACGGATTGAGGATCAATGTCAAGAAGACAAAGATTCTCACCACTGGACCAATTGGGAGCATCAGGATGGATGGTGAAGAGACTGAGATTGTTCACAACTTTAGTCGGCTTGGCTCCACAATCAACACTCTTGGCACCAGCAGTTAGGAAATTAAAAGACGTATTGTGATGGGAAAGTCTGCTGTTAGGGACCTCTCTAAAGTACCCAAGAGCAACGGAGTGTCTCTGGAGACTAAGGTGAGTCTGGTACAGACTATGGTCTTTGAAATCACTTGCTATGCATTAGAGAGCTGGGCAATGACCAGAGAGGATAGAAAAATTGATGCTTTTGAGCTTTGGTGTTGTAGAAGAGTGCTGAGGGTACTATGGACTGCTAAGAAATCAAATAGATTCATCCTAGAGAGGGTTAAACCGGGCTCCTCCTTGGAGGCAAGAATTCTGAGACTTCAACTGACATACTTTGGTCATGTTGTAAGGAGAGACTGGTCCTTGGAGAAGGAAATCATGCTTGGGAGGGTGGAGGGCAGGCGCAGGAGGGGAAGGCCCTCTGGGAGGTGGATTGATTTGGTGGGGGCAATAGGGATGAGTGTGTCAGAGAAAAAGAGATTGGCACAGGACAGAGTTTAGAGCTATTGTACATAGGGACGCTATGAGTCACAAGCTACTAGATGGCACATAACAACAACATCAACAACAACAACAGTAATTTGGAGAGGTCCCTGAATGCAAACTCTCCCAGAGCAAAATGTTTCCTGATCTCCTGGCTACTGGTTCCAATATATTCGTTATAGATTCAAATATGAAGAAGCATTTGTTGCCTGTTGGTCCAGGGATGAGAAATTTGATTTTCTTGGTGTTGAGAGGTAATCCAAATTTAAGACTATAGTCTTTCATCTTCTGCATTTAGCATGTCTAAGTTTTTAAATGGCTTTGAATGGACAACTATAAAGGATTATGTAGTACCTTATATTTAAATTGTTTACTATTCTCATGACTACCAGAAACTATGATGGTGCATCAGTTAAGCACTGGGCTGGTAATTGGAATATCTTAATCCACAACCACTTCTCAGGAGAAAGATGTGGCAGGCTGTTTACTTGAAGACCATAACCTTAGAAACTCTACGAAGCCATTCTACTATGTCCTATAGACTAGTTAGAAATTAGAATGAGTTTGAGTGTGTGATTATTGTTAGTAAAATTAATAATCATTCCGTTTAGCATAAAGTAATAAAAATAATTGTGGTATGGTTATTAACAGAAAAAGAAATACATTTGTTTGTGTGTAGGTGCTTGTGTTGTTAGGTACTATTGGAAGTGCCCCTTAGTTGACCCTCTAACTGGTTTTCAGAGGGAGTTAATCACATGGGAGGAGATTGCCCATCTTTCTCCTGTGCTTATGTTAAAAAATTTAAAAAGTCCAGAACTTGTGTTATCAATTGTATTGATATTACTCAACACCAACACAATTAAAATATAGTTGCTGTGAAAGAAAAATAAAAGTATTTTACATTTCTGCATAATTTATTGACTTATTGTATTTAAATGCATACATTTTCTTTGAAAGACCACCAATAAAAAGGTCTAACAACTTACAAATTCTGCAGAAGAATGGAAACTGAAAATTTATTTGAAAAGCTCTTTTGATTTAAATAGCAAAGATGATGTCAAGTACCTCTCATTGTAGTTGAAACTCTAGTGGAAACAAGGATGTCATGGTGATGGTGTTCTTAGGTACCATCAAGTTAAGTTTGAATCATTGTGAATTTATGAATGATAGATCTGAAGACACATCATCTATTCTGTGCCACGTCACCTCTGACACGCTTGACCCCACTGCTTCGGAAACTGCCAATCCATCTGGTCGGGGTCTTCCTCTCTTTCAGTGATTCTCCCTTTTTACAGCCATGACATCCTTCTCCAAGGAATAACCTCTCCTAGCAACATGCTCAAAGTATGTGAGATGAAGCTTGGTCATTCTTCCTTTCAATAATGGCTGCACTTTCTCAAAGACATATGTTTGTTCTTTTGGCAGTCCATGGGATATTTAGTACTCTTCTCCA
>NW_006399763.1:26739952-26741533 GCF_000299155.1 Elephantulus edwardii | reverse complement strand
ACTGTGGAGCCAAGTAAATTAAAACTGTTAACTATCTCAATCTCTTCACCATCCATGCTGATGCTGCCAATTGGCCCAGTGGTTAGAATCTTTGTAGTCCATATAGGAGGCTGTAATCCTTGATCTTCTGTAGCAAGCGCCTCAGGTCCTTCTCAGTTTCAGCAAGCAGGGTTGTGTCATCTGCATAATGCAGGTTGTTAGTAAATGATTGAAGAGGCTATGGCCTGGCACCTGAGACTTCAAACATCACAGCTCCTTATTAATTTGAAGCAATGTATTACTGCAGACTTTTCCCGTTCAATAAACCTCCAAATCTCCTGACTGCTAGTACCAACGGTGATCACTGCAGATCTGAGTAAGATGAAATCATTGACAGTTTCATTCTTTTCTCATTCTATCATAATGTTGTTTATGGGTCCAATGGAAAGGATTTTTTGCATTTTGGATGAAGAGATGCAATCCAGAATGAAGGCTGTAGTCTTTGATCTTTTGCAGCAAGCTTTAAGTTGTCCTCAAGTTCAGCAAGCAAGGTTGTGTCATCTGCATAATGCAGGTTGTAGATAAGTTTTCTCCCCATACTGATTCCACACTTTTAAGATATGCTTAACCTAACAGATGAAGCCCTGGATGTACTTTAAAGTCTATGCCAGAAAATTTGGAAGACAGCTACTTGGCCAACTGACTAGAAGACGTCCATATTTGTTCCCATTTCCAAGAAATGTTATTCAACAGAGCATGGAAAATTTTATATATTATTACTATCGCATGCAGAAAATATATTATCAAAGATCATCTAAGAACTTCTAGAGGAGTACATTAAGAGAGAGCTTCCAAAAATTCAATCTGGGTTTAGAAGAGGCTGTGGTATCAGGGATGTCATAGCTGATAGCAGAGGGATCTTGGCAGAAAGCAGAGCATATCAGAAAAATGTCTATTTGTGTTTTATTGATTATGCAAATGCATTTGACTCTGTGGATCATAGCAAATTATGGCTAACATTGGGAACAAAAGGGAATCCAAGTACACTTAATTATTACTATCACATGAAATCTATACGTAGACCAAAAAACTGTTATCGAAATGGAGCAAGGGAACAGTGCCTGGTTTAGAATCAGGAAAGGCATGTGTTAGGGTTGTATCCTTTCTCCATTCAAGGAAGTCCTAGGCACATGAAAAAAATGAATGTTCAAGCAATGATTAATTAAGTGGTAACATTTTAAACACAGATCTTATCCTTTAAAATAATATAACTTTTTCTCCAGTTATACCCTGCTCACTGCTCTGTCAAGAAAACAGCTCAATATCAGCTGTGAAAACTAGGCTGGGGACTGATTGTGGAACAGACCACCAATTACTCATTTGCAAGTTCAAGCTGAAGCTGAGGAAAATTAAACCAAATGCACAGGAGCAAAAATATGACTGATTTCATACCACCTGAATTTCAGAATCATCTCAGGAACAGGTTTGAGGCCTTGAACACTAATGAGTGAAGATCAGATGAGTTGTGGGAGGATGTCAAAGATATCATTCAGGAAGAGTGTAAACGGTCATTACAAAGACAGAAGAGGAAGAAAAGACCAA
>NW_006399763.1:26668175-26738217 GCF_000299155.1 Elephantulus edwardii | reverse complement strand
GGTGCAGTTGGCGCAGGATAGAGCAGGGTTTAGGGCTGTTGTGTATAGGGTCGCTATGAGTCGGAAATGACTCGACGTCACATAACAACAACAACAACATCCCCATTTAATGAATCATCATCCTTTTAGTTCACTGATGGCTACACCATCTCTGTTTATTCTCATTACCAAAACAGTCTGACAGAGAGTAGAAATTATGAAACAATATCACTAATATCACACAGGAGCAAAATCCTGCTGAAGGTCATCTAAAATCACCTGAAACAGTACACTGACAAAGAATTACCAGAAATTCAAACTGAGTCTAGAAGTCAGACATTACAGCCAATGTCATATGAATCTTGGCTGAAATCACAGATATCAGAAGAATATCTATCTTGTATTTCATTGATTTTGCAAAAGCATTTCACTTTGTGGATCACAAAACATTATGGGCAATCTTAAAAGGAATGGGAATCTTAGAAAACTTAATTGTGCTCATGCAAAACCTATGCTTGCAATAAGAGAGATGCAAATCAAAACCACAATGAGATACCATCTCATCCGAGTAGCAAAGTTTAACAGAACAGCAAGTAACAAATGTGGAGAAACATGAACTCTTTTTTTAATTAATTTTAATAAAATTTACAGAGACTTTCTTAGGATTTCCATTCATTCATTGCTGCACTTTTCTCCCTGCCCATGCCTCCCCCCACCCTTCTCTCTTCTCTTTGAAAAGTAAAAGAAAAATTCTTTCATTGTCATACAATCCCTCCCCCCTCAAGTCCAGTCCACTCCACTATGCAGCCTTCGAAACAGGAACTCTTATGCACTGTTGGTGGGATTGTAAAACAGTACATCCATTTTGGAAGGCACTTTGGCATTTCCTGAAAAAGCTGAATGTAGAAATTCCACATGATGCAGCTATTTCACCTCTTGGAATATAACCTTGGAAAATTAGAACTAAGACACAAAAAGAGATCTATACACTAATGCTCACAGTAGCCATAACAAAAACATGGGAACAGCCCACATATCCAAACACAATCAAAAGGATTGAGAAACTGTGGTACATTCACATATTGGAATACTATGCAGTATGCAGGAGCAATAATTTAGAAAATCACTACCTAACTTATGCCAAGAAATCTGGAGGACAGCCAGCTGGCCAACTGACTGAAAAAAGATCGATATTTGTTCCCGTTCCAAAGAAAGGTGACTCAACAGAGTGCAGAAATTATTGAAAAATATCATTAATATCACATGCAAACAAGATTCTGCTGAAAATTATCCAAAAAAGTTTGGAACAATATGTCAACAGAGAACTGCCAGACGTGCAGGCTGGATTTAGAAGAGGTCATGGTACTAGGGATATTATAGCTAATGTAAGATGGATCTTGGCAGAAAACAAAGAATACCAGAAGAACATCTATAGGTGCTTCATTTACTATGCGAAGGCTTTTTGACTGTGTGGATCACAACAAGTTGTAGCTGACTCTGAGAAGAATGGGAATCCCAGAACATTTGATTGTGCTAATGCGAAACCTATACTTGGACCAAGAGGCAGTCGTCAGAACAGAGCAAGGAGACACTACAAGAAGGGATGTATTCTGTCTCCATACCTTTTTAATCTGTACGCAGGACAGATCATCCAAGACGCTGGGCTGTACGCAGAGGAATGTGGTATCATTATTGGTGGAAAGTCATAAACAACCTGTGTTATGCAGATGATACAACCCTGCTTGCTGAAACTAAGGAGGACCTGAAGGGCTTGCTGCAGAAGGTCAATGACTGCAGCCTCCTATATGAATTGAAACTCAACATCAGAAAACAAAGATTCTCACCACTGGGCCAATTGGCAGCATCAGATGGTGAAGAGATTGAAATATTTAACAGTTTTAGTTTACTTGGCTCCACAGTCAACACTTTTACTAACAGCAGCCATGAAATCAGGACACAAATGCAATGGGAAAGTCAGCTGTGATGGACCTCTCAAGGGTATTGAAGAGCAACAACATCAGGCTGGAGACTAAGGTGTGCCTGATCTGGGCTATAGTCTTCACAATTAAGTGCTATGCATCAAAGAGTTGGACAGTGAATAGGGATGATAGAAAGAGAATTGATGCCTTTGAGCTGTGGTGCTGGAGAAGAGTGTTGAATATACCATGGACTGCTAGGAGAACAAACAGGTTTGTCCTGGAGAAGGTGAAGCTGGAATGCTCCTTGGAGTCAAGGATTCTGAAGCTTCTTCTGACATACTTTGGGTATGTTGCAAGGAGGGACTGGTCCTTGGAGAGGGACATCATGTTTGGGAGAGTGGAGAGGCAGTGAAGGAGAGGAAGACCTTCAATGCTATGGATCGATTCTGTGACTCAAGTGGTGGGAATGAGTGTGTTTGAGATGGTTAGCTTGACACAGGATAGAACGGTGTTCAGAGCTCTTGTACATAGGGTCGCTATGAGGGGCAAGTGACTCAATGGCACATAATAACAACAACAATCTAACTTGGGAGAGACTGGACAACATTATAATAAGTTCATGAACTCAGTCACATAAGAACAAGTACTGCATATGACCATCATTATAGAAATAGAATGATAACTAGTAAAACGTGTGTGAGGATTCAAGAGATGGAGAGTAGGAGCAAAGAGGTGAAGATGGGCGAGGAGGTAATAACAGGGTCACACAATTTGATGGGTAGAGGGAGGTATGGGTAAAGGAAATGGGAAAGAGCTGGTGTGAAAAACAATGTATATGAACTTTGTACGTAAATCAGTATAAAAGAAAATAAAATTTAAAATGAAAAAAAACCTAAATAATAATACCCCTCTATGCTTGGATCAGGAGACAGTTTCCAGAATAGAGCAGGAAAGTACTACATGGTTCAAAATCAAGAAAGTGTGTGTCCTGTCTTAATACATTTCAATCTATATGTGGAATAGATCATTTAGGAGATTTGACTTTACAAAAAGGAATGTGGCTTCAGGATTAGAGGAAGACTCAACAACACTGTGTTATGCATATGGTACAATCTCGCTTGCTAAGACTTAGTCTTCCAATATGGATTGAAGCTCAATATCATTGGCAGCACCATTCAGATTGAGAAGAGATAGAAACTATTAACAATTTCTGCTTATTTGATACCATAATCAACACTCTTGGCATCAGCAGCCAGGAAATCAAAAGGAGAATTGTATTAGAAAATTCTGCTGTCAGAAACCTCTCCAGAGTCTGACAAGCAGCAAAAATGCCAATCTAGCAAGTAAGGTGTGCTTGATCCAGGCTATGGTCTTTGCAACTTTTTGCCATGCATCAGAGAGGTGTGCAATGACTAAACATAACAAAAGAACTGATGCCTTTGAGTTGTGGTGCTGAAGAAGAGTATTTAACAAAGGATGGACTGTCAAGAGGACAAACATACATGTCCTGGAGAGAGTGAAATGAAGTTGCTCTTTGAAGGCTAGAATTTTGATGCATCGGTTTTTACATACTTTGGGCATGCTGCCAGGACGGACCAGTCCTTAGAGGACATCACACTTGGTAGGGTGGAAGGATAAGGGAAGAGAGGAAGATCCTGGATGAGATGGATTGACACAGACACTAGGGTAATGGGATTAGGCATGTCAGAGTCAGTGAGATTGGCTCAGGATAGGGCAAGGTTCAGAGCTTTTGGGCAGAGGGTCATTATGAGTTGAAATCGACTTGTTGGCACATAACAACTGTATGTATCCACCACCATGATGAGAGAATCTTTATTATTTATTCATCATGACACATTGTGGAGTTGCTTAGGAATACAATCATCAATTTATATCTTGTTTTTATGGTGTCTTAGTAGAAATCTTATTTTAAAACTTAAGACATTTAAAAATTTGGGGCTTTCTAAAATCCTTGATAAAATCCTAGCAACTGTATTTTATTAATACAGAATGGATTGTTTTACTTCATAAATAATCTATATATTTTTAATATACCTATATCAGATCATCTGATGAATAATACCACAGAAATAAACAATATATTTACATGTATACAGATCTCTTATTATCTCTATGAGTTTGACTTCAGATAAAACCCAATAATAACCAATAAAAAACCCCCATACTTTTATCTAAAAAAATTTATCTCAGACTAGGGTTATTACTTTTAATTCTTCATGTTTTTCCTCTATTGTCATATTGAAAAGTAAATATGTAATTGCTCAAATAGAATATAAAGTAATAAACATTAACCTATACAACAAGAGATTATAGCAATTTCACTTTAAAAACTGGACTGTGAAGATAATCCCTTATTAGCCAATTTTCAGATGGATCTTGGCTAAAAGAAGAGAGTAACAGAGACCATAGGAATGTCTATCTGTGTTTCAGTGACTATGCAAAGGCATATGACTGTGTGAAACACAATAAATTGTGGCTAACCTTGAGAAGAATGTGTATCACAGAACACTTAATCGTGCTCAACAAAATATATTTTGTTGTAATCTAAATGTGCTCAACTTGGACCAGGAAGCAGCTGGCAGAACAAAGCAAGAAAACATGGCATCTTTCAAAACTAAGAAAGGAGTGCATCAGGAATGTGTCTTTCCTCCATACCTTTTTAATCTATCCTTGGAACAGATCATTTGGGAGGCTGGGCTTTATGAGGAGGAATGTGGTGTCAGGATTGGAAGAAGGTCTCATCAATAACCTGTATTGGGCAGATGGCACAATATTGTTTCCTTACAAAAAGAAAGAACTGAAGCATTTGTTGCTGAAGGTTTAGGACTATAGTCTTCAATATGGATTAAAGGTCAACATGAAGAAAACAAAGATTCTCATCAATGGGCCAATCGGCAGCACAATAGACGGAGAAGAGATTAAGGTTGTTAATAATTACAGCTTACTCAGCTTCACAATCAACACTTTTTGGCAGTCAGGAAGGAAATCAAAAGACAAACTGCAGTGGGAAAAATCTACTGTCAAGGACCTCTCCCCAGAGTGATGAAAAACAATGAGGTCAATCTAGAGACTAACATGTGCCTGATCCAGGTATGGTCTTTGAAATTTTTTGCTAAGCATCAAAGAGCTAGAAAAGAACGAAGGATGATAGAAGACGTGATGTCTTTGAGTTGTGGTACAGAAGAGTACTGAACATACTATGGGCTGCCAAGAGAACTAACAGGTCTTTCCTGGAGAGGGTGACACCAGGTTACTTCTTCGAGGCAAAAATGTTGAAGTTTCATTCAACATATTTTGGCATACTTCTAGGAGGCACTAGTTATTGGAGAAAGACATCATGCTTAGAAGGGTGGAGGGACAGCACAGGAGAGGAAGACCTAAAATGAAATGGATTGACACAGTAACTGGCGTAATGGGGGTAGGTGTGTAGGAGACAATGAGATTGGCTCTGGACAAGTTAGGGTTCAGAGCTATTATGCATAGAGTCGCTATGAGTCATAGTCAACCCTATGGCACATAATAAAACTACTATATAAATGTTCATTCAACTTTCATAATTAATTTATATCTTCAAAATTTTTAAAATGAAAATTAAATAAGGTATCAAATATTATAGGATAGAATTAAATTTTTCTATAAATAAAATAATTTCATTTGATTAATAAAATACGAATTTTTGATATATTAATTCTGTATTTATGATAATTGATTTCTAAGGAAAAGAAAGGACCAATCCTTAGGGAATTTCTTAAAAATAAAAATTGGAGATATTTATTTTTCTTCTTAACCATTTCCATTACTTGATTTTGAAAGTTAAGTGAACTTTGAATTTAAGTCATCTCATGGTCCTGTCAATCCCTTTATGTTTGAATTTAGTACAGAAGGAAGGTGTCAAAAGAAATGAAACCCTACCAAGTATCTAGGGAATGTAAATATTTCTCTTTCTCTGCCCCAAGGATTTGTTTGCCCACATTTTGACAGTCCATGAAATCTCTGACACTGAGACCTGTCAAATATTAACAACTTTGCCTCTGCCAAACCATCTCATCATTTAGACTTTTATACTTTATAAACAAAATAAAAATAAAATCAATACCTAAAAAACAAAGTTTCATGTTATCAATAAATTCAAAACACTGAATCATTTAGCTGACTTAAAATCTCCTCCTATTCAGTAAACAAAGAAATTTGTAGAAAAATGTACCTAAAATAAACCTTTCCGGTCATATATGAACAGTGTATCTACCTAAAAATTAACAGTGTATTACAAAAAAGAGACATTAAAACTTAATTTAGAAAATTCTAAAATTAAAAACAAAGATGCTGATTAATATAACAATTTCTAGGTTTTTTTTAAAAACTAACTTGATTTTGGTTAGTTTCTATGGTTGTGCATGTTTATAGTATTAATTACTTCTAAATAGTTTGCTAGTTCCTTCTTCTAAATGCAATATAAACTTTCCCTCAACAACTATTTTTTGAAAGTGCCCTTTAAGAATTTACATTTGTATTTCCAAACTCTTTCAGAGGAGAGCTTTTGGTAAAGTTTCTCCCAATGTATCTTTCTTTCTAGTATTACATTCTCTGTTATGAGAAAGTAAACCTATTTAAGTAATATAATACCTCACTTACTCTTATTTTTTAACTCTCTCATGTTCTTCCTTGGAAAATTTTCTGAATAGTGAGCTATATATATCAACATCTTCTCCAGTTTTCTAGATAGGAAAACTGGAAAAGTAGAGGCTTAGTGAATGAACAAAAGGCCCTCGAAAAGATGGGCTGACAGAACAGTGGAAGTACAACAGAGATTGTGAAGGGCACAGGACTGCACAGGCATTTGATCGTTATTCATAAGAACACTATGAAGTGGAGGTGATTTTATGGCATATAACAATAACAGTTAAAACAAAGGCCTTCTCTTCATATTTTAAGTTTAAATTCCAGGTACAATTCAGGTATTACAGTCCTCTGTTCCCTTCCTCCCCTTTTTAAAAACACATTAGTCACATTTATAGATCAAACTGTGTTTAGGTATAAAAACAGCAATATCATAAAATTCAATCTAGTTGGTGCAAATATTTGCTTGCTTCTCTCAAAATATAACACATGCTTTATGTTTCACCATGTTTTTATGGAAACATACATTTATAAGTATTATTTCTTTTAGGAATTTTCTGTGATAATTCCATTTCAATTACATACCAAAATATAATTAACACTAAGCAATATTGGTAATAAAGCCTAGATTTCTACTGCAATTAAAATTCAATTAAACCTATCAGCATTAGATCACTTAAACAAATTTCAGAAGATTACAAAGAAAAGGAAAAATTAGTTTCAAAGAAAGAAAAAAGAACACAACTGAAAAGGAACATTTCAGTCATGTGACTTCTTCCACCACAGCTGTGTGAACATAGTATCATTATAAATAGGCAAATCTTTGTAGGTTTCTATTGTATTCACCTAATTTAAATTGAAATAGTGAAAATGATTTTTCAAAATAAAATTAGTAGAAACAATAATTTGACGTTTTCTTTTAACGGATAAGAAATAAAGTAGACATGTATTAAAATTCTCCTAAAATTACTTTATAATGAGCCATTATGTAAATGTTTTAATAATAATATATATTAGTGTATAAAAGAATGTTTTTGTTTGTTTAGCTAATGCAACACTTACATCTTGATTTGACATGTCCCAATAAGGTCGCTCTCCATAAGACATAACTTCCCACATGACTATCCCATAACTCCATACATCACTGGCTGATGTGAATTTCCGGTACTGGATGGCTTCTGGTGCTGTCCATCTTACTGGAATTTTCCCACCCTGTTATAAAAAGAATTGAAATTTTAAAAATAAACTTACACTGTTTATAGTAATATTAGAAAATGACATTTTAAAACTGGCAACTCACCTTGACTCTCTCCTAAGAATATTTAAAGTTACTAGTATGTATTTTGGGTTTGTCTGTAAATCTACCAGAAGTTTTAAACTTCAAGGAATTCAGTTTACTACTGTTCTTTCCGTACAGGGTAATGATTCAGTCAAAAGACAAATTAAGTAACTACTGGCAAATCTTAATGATAGATAGGGTAGTAAATAAACTATCAGTTATATTCCTTTTCTTAATTTAACAAAAGTTATGACAGTTATAAGTACAATTATATTCTTCTTTAATCTTAACATTGGTTATATTTTTCTGCTGTAATTACACTCAAAACTTAAACAAATGTATTGGACATGTTGTTAGGAGAGACTATTCCTTGGAAATTGACATTATGCTTAGAAAGGTGGAGATTCAGGAAAAGAGAGGAAGACCCTTAATGAGATACATTGATACATGGACTGCAGCAATGGGCTCAAGTGTGTTAGGGATGATAAGGATACAGGATAGGATAGAGTTCAGATCTGTGATTTATAGGGTCACTATATGAATTAACAATAATTAACTATTCCTTATGATTGATGATATGGAGTCCTACTATAGTTTTTCCATTTCAGGGCTAAGCATTGTGAAGTTTCAGCTCCACATCAGTGTAGGTGGTGGAAATATCACTAGATGGTAATGTTCGCAAGGTGAAGATAAGAGGTAGTAGTTTCTTCTTAACCATTTCCACTGTTAGAGCAATTGATTTCACTCCATCTTAACATCATATATACATCAGAGTAGAACTGTGCTCCACAGGATTTAGGTAGCTCCAGTAGCCTAACGATAAGAAGTTGTGCTATGTAGTAATCCATCATGTAAACGTATCATGATTTCTGAATCCATTCAATTTTGTTTGGACTTTCAGGCTGTTCCATGTTCTTGCAATAGTGAATAATGCAGCTGTGAACATTGGTGTAGAAATGTCCATTTGTGTTTCAGTTCTTATTTCCTCAGGACTCAAGAGCAACAATTTTTAAAAATTATTACATAACTTGGGAGTGACTGGAAAGCTATGGAAGTGACTGGAAAGTATAACTGGAAAGTTATGCAGAGTGAACAAACTCAGTCTCATATGGACAAACACTGCATAAGACCATTGCTGTAAAAATTGAAGGATAACCAGTAAAATGTGTATGGGAATCGAAGAAGGGAAGGGGTGCGAGTAGACAGGTGAGGATGGGCAGGGAGGAAATCATAAGGTTGAACAATCTGGTGGCTGGAGGGAAGGAAAGTAAAGGAAATTGGAAAGATCCAGCAGAAACCTGAAAAGTTGGGGTAAGAGTGGACGTAGTTCTATGGGGATTGAGTTTCTAAAACAAAACATGTGTGAAAGATTGTATGAAACACAATGTGAATCGAGTAAAGTTTGAAACCTCCCCCCAACAAAACCCCAAAAAACAACCCCAAAACCTCATTGCTATATAGTCAACTCTGACTCATAGCAAACCTCCCATCAGGTTTAAGAAACTGTAAATCTTAATGTAAATCTGGTCATCAGTCTACCATGAATATGTGAATCAACACAGACTCGAGCCTTTATGGTTAGCTGCACAACAACCTACAGATAACGTGACCTCCTTGTTATAATTACTAGTGGTATACTATTCAAGAACTAAGTTCAAAGTTATCAGCTAAGTTTTAATGCAAAGTATTAAAACAGAATGGAATAGCCAAAATAACAAAACAAATCCTCAAACCAAATAGATTTATCTTATATTATACTATTTCTAGGAAAATCTCTGTTTAAATGACAATCATACTAACAATGTAACACTACTTCTCTACAACTTTACATGCTGTCGTTGTTGCTGTTAAAAATAACAATTATTCTCCCAGTAATTGGGACAAATGACAGGAGTTGACACAAAGCTGAAGTCAATTTGCCATCTTACTTTTGTTTAGATGTGCATTAGCAAGAACTGCTTTCTGGATGGAAAATCTCAGGAAAAAGAAAAGTAAAACTAATAGACTTTTCTTACAGTTGTTGTGTAGACAGCTTCTGGATCATCTTCTATAACCCTGGACAGGCCAAAATCTGACACTTTACAAACAAGATTGCTGTTGACAAGAATATTGCGAGCTGCAAGGTCCCTGTGAACATAGCCCATATCGGCCAAATATCTCATTCCAGCAGCAATTCCTCTCAGCATTCCTACTAACTGAATAACTGTAAATTGTCCATCGTGTTTCTGCAGGAAAAAAAAAATAAAAATTTTGGTCATTGTATTTGAAAACAAACAAAACCACTATGGGGAAAAGCCTGAATACACAATAATCATTATTGCAAAACAAGAATTAAGTTTTTATCGATGCTTCTGAGAGGATTTAACAGTAGTTGATTTAGCTGATACCACAATAATATATGTCATTTTATTGATCACTCAACCTCTGTTATCATTCAAAAAGGGAGCTCTGGTGTTCTAGCGGTAAGAAGCTGTGTTGCAATCTCAAAGCCACATAGTTCAAGTTCACCAGAATTTCTTCACAGAAGAAAGATGGGCAATCTCCTTCTGACTAAAAACTCACTGTTGGGTCAGCTATGGGTCAGCTTCAACTTAAGGGTACTCAACAACAATCACTCAATTACTTGTAATAATATATTATCAATAGTAACAATTTGAGGATTATCCATTCCTAAAAGTATGTAAATTTTTAAGTCAAATTATGGAAATGAACCATCTAAAAATAATCCTCACAGTTAACTGTTTTCCCTTCCTATCAAAAAATTGTGTAAGTAATCTAAAGAGTATATACAAAGGAATGACAGGCATGTATGGAGACTTTATTTCCCCTTTTGTGAACAACAAAAATAAAGGGGTAAAAATGGAGGATACTATAGGGAAATAATTTAAAAATTATTACAGTGACTATTTTTGTTTTCAGTTTTCTTCCTTTTGTCTGCTTCACTAATGGTGGAAACACCACTTTCCACAAAGATTTTCTAAAATAAAATAGAAAATGGGATTGGGGAACTGTTTGCAACCCACTGTCTAGCATACATTTCTCATCAGGTACTATGGCTAACCTACAGGTTTTTCTAAGTGAATTGTAAGTTACTCAGAGTACCTGACTTTAAGTTTATGAACTTGTAAGGGAATGCTTCCTTCCAGTGTTGACAGCTGATATGCTTTTTTTATTACTCTTCTTCTCTTTATTGGCATGTATTCGTATACTTATGTGGAAGGTCTATAAGAGCAATTCTCTTTCTCTTTGTCAACGCTATTGAGAAAGATCCAGAAAATGAGCCTCCTTTGGAATTTCTAAGATTGTAAAATGAACATGAGGAGAATGCCCATCTTTCTCCCACAATGCAGTTGGTAGATTTGAACCGCTTGCCTATAGGTTGGCAGTGTAACTCCTTAGCCTCTTGGCCATCAGAACTTCCTGAAAGTAAAGATATGTATATCTATATACTTATTTAGACATAAGAATATGATATAGTCTGTAGAGCAAGGTTGAGCTCATGGAATCAATGCTGAATGGTTTCTTTACTTTTTCATTGTTCTCTAAAATTACCTCCGAATTTAAGATTGTTAATTTCCAATTTTCCTATACTGATATGAAAATAGAATGCTATTCTGAAATAAATTTAAACTCACTATTCTAGAGTCAATGCTAACCTAGATGAAATCAGTAGTACAGTTATGTGCTATTGTGTTGGAACTGACCCATAGCTGAGCCTCCAGCAGGTTTTCAGAGGCTGTAACATTCATAGGAGGAGAGTGCCCCACTTTCTCTCATAGAGGAGCAGGAAGAAACTTAATTGCTGACCTTTGTCAGCACAATTCCTTCCTCACTAGGTTATCAGAGCTCCACAGGACAGAGTGGAGATCACCAGCAAGCTTTCCAAAGTTGTAATCTTTTTGGAAGTAGACTGTCCCCCTCCCTCCTATGGAGCATCTGGTAGGTTTGAACCACTGACTTTTTGTTAGCAGTGGAGCACTTCAGCATTGTTTGACCAATTATCTTACTCTATTCAAATACATGTGTTTAAATTCTTGATTTCCCATTATATTTTGAATTCAGTTTCATATTTTGATACTAATTGTTGTTGATTGCCATCGAGACGAGCATGACTCATTCATAGCAACCCTATGAACAAAAGTCTTGAAGCCTTTCTATGTGTAATGTCATTAATCAAAGATCATAGAGTTTACAGCGATATATTGTTTAGGAAGTGGATGCTACTCCTGCTTACAAAATTATACTAATTGAAACTTTTAAACCAACCAACCAGCCAAAAACATACCACCCTGTATTGTATCACTTAAGTACTAGCGAAGATTCTGGTTTAATCCTAGGTTGAACTCCGAATTTTATTTTGATTTGTGATGGACAACTTTCTGACTGGTTAAAGTATATAATGTTCATATATTACATTGCAGAAAAAATATATAGAACTGTTTTTATATCATGTATAATAGATTTATAGTGGTAGGAAAATTTGGTACTTACCCTGAGAAATGCATCAAGGGCTCCATTTTCCATGAATTCTATTACAATCATAACTGGTTTTCCTTTAAAATAATAAAAGTTACTTTAGAAGAAGTCACCTGAACTTCAGCATTATTCTCTCTCATCCATATGAAATAGATTAAGAATGTTGTTTTGAAAGACAAAATGTCTCTAGTTTTGCTGCTAAACACAAAAAAATCATTAAATGTCTACATGGAACATAGGTATGATAAAAAATTTAAACCATACAAATAGAGCCAGTGTGTTCTGGATATATAACTATATATATATAAAACCAATGAGCTGACTTGAAGTAACAACCAATCAACCCATTGTCATGGAGTCTGTTTTGACACACATCAATCCTAATGGTTAGAGTAGAAATGCCTACAAGGCTTCCAAGGCTGTCAATCTTTACTGCAGTAGACTGACACATAATTCTCTCATACAGTGCCTGGTAGGTGAGAAAGCATTAACATTTTCAGTGAGCAGAAGAGTACTACACTAAGGCTCATTTCAACTTCACATAAAAAAATATTCAGGGAATATCATGCTATATGTTCCAACAATTACACTATCACTTCGGTGGCTTTGAAACCAAATCAAAGTACCTATCAATCTCTAAAACTGCTTATCAGATTTATTCTATAACTCCTAATCCTGAATACATTTTTTACACAATTCTAAAGTGATAGCATAAAATGGAATTGTCTTAATTAATTAAATACCAATATAAAATTATGAACATTCATTATGGTAATACTTTGGGATTTTATATTTACATTTTACACATAATGGCACTAATGTCTGCCCCTCAATTTTTCTGATAAAGAAAAAGAGATAGCAAGGCATACCTCTTGTGACAACCCCTTCTAAATGGACAACATTTGGGTGGTCAAATTGTC
Source organism: Elephantulus edwardii (assembly GCF_000299155.1). Taxonomy (NCBI): domain Eukaryota; kingdom Metazoa; phylum Chordata; class Mammalia; order Macroscelidea; family Macroscelididae; genus Elephantulus; species Elephantulus edwardii. The sequence goes on along the minus strand of NW_006399763.1, from coordinate 26,725,006 downwards.
CCATGATGCTCGCTTCACATAAGAAGTCTCTTCTCTGTTTTTCTGTGTAACCAACTTTGAGGGTTTTTATTGCAACTGCAACATCTCTTTTCCCAGGAAGCTTCAGGCGGCCACTGCAGACTTCTCCAAATTCTCCTGAAGCAACAGAACAAATGGTATGTTTTAATTTCAAAAGCTTGTTTTCTAGCAAAATAAATGCATTTTTAAACATATCTAAATATTCTCCTAAGTATTATGGAAAGCTTTCTAACCTAAGCTGAAAAAATTACTAATAACAAGCCATTCGATTTTCCAGATAAAAAAAATTATGAAAATAAAAATGAAATTTGATATTTATTTTCTACTCAGCTATACTGAACAATTTTTCCCCTATTTTTTTTTCTTTTTGAGATTTTAAGGGAAATTTACAAAGAACTTTGATTTCAATTAATTCATTGTTGTACATTTTCCTCCCTGCTCTCTCTCCCCACCAGTTCATTTTTGTCTTTGGGAAAAAAAGTTCTTGCCTTATACAGTAATGTCCCCATATTCTTGTCTCCCCCCATCCCCACCACACTTTACTATGTAGCTCTTATTCTGGACTCTTGTCATGCCAATAATTCCTAATCATATATTCCTTTTATATAGTTCTCTCATCTGTTTCAAAGCCGTGTACATTATTTATCTCCTCTTTTCTTAGTTTCCCCCCAATCCCCATGTCACTCCTGTTCTATAACAGTGGCATTATGCAGTATTTGTCTCTTTGTGCCTGAGATATTTTTTAATGTATATTAAAATATCAGAACAAACATTTACATTTGAAATTTGCTATCTACCATATGTAACAAATTTCATATTTAAAAAAATATCAAACATTTACAACTGAAATTTGCTATATAATGTAGAGGGATCTGCTTAGGTGGAAGGAACTGCGCTGTCAGCCCAAAGCAGTTAGAATGTGCCAGCTGCTCTGCTAAAAAAAAACGACAATCAACTGCCATGTGATTTACTGCTTCTGAAAATCCAATAAAGGGTCAACCATGAGTCAGTCCTGACTCAGTGGCACACCACCACCACATAGAATATATACTGCCTTTTATAGTATAAGCAGACATATAAATCATAGAAATTCTGAATAGTTAGCTTCACCCTCTCCTTTTTGTGTTTCAGGAAGCAAATATGAGTAGTCCCTTCGTTAAGAATTGGGACAGCTTGCACTTTCCCTTTAATCCTACGTAAATTTGTTCTCAATGTTTCAATTTTGAAATAATATAACCAGCCCCTACATACAACAAATTCTTCATTACAATCATTTATACTTGTTGGACATGGAGCTTTTAAGCCTTTGAAAAGCTTTGATGTTTTCCTTGTAATAAAGTAAGCCTAAATAACAACTATATGCACCTGTTCTGACTTACCTAGAAATTCAACTTAAAAACTTAAAGACATACTTAGGAATGGCTCTTGTTCGTAACCTGCTGACTGCTTATGTTTCGTAAAAACGTGAAAGTCTGGAATTCTTATGCACACTGTGTGCTAAATTTAGGGGAATAAATCCAAAATTGCATAATTATCCTGAAAACATATACAAGTATAATACCTCCTTAAAATGTTCTATAAATATTAACTTTCTGCATAAAATTAGATAGTACAATTGCTAATTCATAACTACAAATGCAAAAATATAAAAAAAATTAAAAGCTGGGCAAAAGGATGGCATGTCAGGTAAGAGAAAATGCATATTTCAGTAAAATTCTGAGGCATTTGGATTTTTTTAAAAATACCAAATCATCTGTTGCACAGGAGAGAATTATTTGAAATAGCTTATAATGAAACTGTATCTTTAAATTAGAAAAACAAAATACATAGGGATTATCTGTGCCACATGCTCCTTTTTTCATTCTTAAGATTTCATAAACAAGTACAGCCTCATTGCTTCCAACAGCTCAGGTAAATGCAAAAGTTCTATACTTGAGGTATAATTATTTGCTTGTCATTATGATGTATGAGTTTCGATCTTGGCTAAATGGAACAGCTGAACAAGGAAGCTACAACAGCCTTACCTGCACCAATCACACGCTCAATTTTAATACAGGAGGCATCTAGCTCCTTGGCGAATTGATGGACAGCTCTATTTGGGTCCTCATAGGTTTCAGGGTCAATGTAGGTTTTGGTGCCTGGAAATTTAACTGTAATGATGTAAGAAAGCATGACTGTGATGAAGCAAAGCACTTATTGTGCAGTCAGCCCAGGAATTTCATTATGCAGAGTGCTCCTTGGAACAGTGAACTTGCTTCCACATCACCTGAATCACAGCAGTTTTAACAGACTACTTCAGTGTGCTGGCGCATAGGTATTATCTGCAAGCTTCTATAGGTAACATAGGATCCAGTTTATAGGTTACTAACTGAACTGCTTTTCCAGTAAATCAAGAAAAAGACATCCACCAAAATCCTCTGACATGGCTCTTATCAAACTGGAGGTTTAATTAAATTCACTGCTATCATGGCATAGTTCAAGCCATAGTGAGGTTTGTAATGGACTTGGAAATACATTTGTAAATCTATCAGTCAGTCAATCAATCAAATTAATACACTGGAAAAGAAGACATTTCATTTACAGGTAGTCTACTACACTGACAGCAATATTAAAAACATTTAGACATCTTATTTATTCTTTTGATTTATTTTTAAAAGACCAACCACCGTTGACATATACATAAAATTAATACAAGATGTGAGGCATTGCTATCACAGAATCAAAGAGAAATTGACCAAAGACAGTTTCATCTTTACCTTGAAGGGCAACAGAGGCCAGATATACAGGGTGCAGAGTAAAGTTAGAAAATTCACAATATTCCTGGGATCTGCTTGCCAAGTATGACATCAGTTTAAAAGAGGAATGACTTATATAAACTTTACATTATAAAGTTCTGGAAGATCTTAACTGCCACAAAGAGGTAGCCAATATGCCTCACAAAAGGTAGTCAAAATTCGTACAACATAGATTCATCATAAAAGTTAAAATTTTCATAAAAAGCACCCAGAAGCATGCAGGTAACATATAATGTTATGTCAACTTAAATTACAATAATGTATTCCAAATGTAATCATTTGGTAAAAGACAAAGATAGATAGGCATATATTTGGTTATATTAATGCAATGAAAAAGTTACACTATATCCTTAAAAAAAACTTTATTGGTTTTAACAAAGCCACCAAACAATCTTTGCATCAAATCTTACTATTTGGAGAACAATATATTTCTTTTACACTGCAGCCTAACTGTGCTTATGTCATCACATCAAGTTAAAATTATAATTTTTTTTAAAAAATAAACACATAACAAACAAAAAGAAGCAGAATGTATAAAGGAAAATGGGACTTAAAAAATCTTGATTTATTCTGTTGTAGATGTTTGTTTATCCAAAATTGATTGTCTTAAACAATTATTGTTACAGTTTATAAAACTGACAGATGCTCGTTTGTTACTAAAGCTGAACATGAAAACAAAACAACACAAGAAGAAAAGAGAGAAGGGATAGGAAGAGAAAAGAGAGAAGAAGGAGCACAGGGAAGAGGGGGGAAAGAGAAAGAGAAGGGAAGAAAACAATAGGTTAACCTCCTAGATTGGCAGGCAGATGGAGAATGAGCCATCTTCTCCCCTTCATTCTCTCTCTCTTTTTTTCTTTCTTTTTTTTTTCTTTGTTTGTTTGGTTTTGTGATCAGGGAGCTAGATTGGAGGTTACCTTCTGCATTTCAAAAGGGTCGCTGATCGTTCTTTATTCAAGCTGTCATAAAGCATTTTGACAGGCCAGAGCTATTTTGGCATAAAAACATGAGATACTGCCCAGTTTGGATTCGAAAGACATTGTTAGAAGAAATGGTAGGAGGAAACAAAATGTAAATTGGAATTGCTCCACTAAACTCCTCCACTGTGTTTATATCTTTAAATATACCACTTGGGGCCATAGAGAGTTGAGGGGGCTGACACAAATGACTGGACATTCTATTAAATTTGGCGCTCTAAAAGCTAGTTAAATGGTTGCTTTAAAGTTCCTGTAAAAATTCAATCTGGTGTCTTAGTACCTAGCAAAATTGTCTGTATACTTAAAGGAATAAAAGGACACCAATTTTTAAATAGCTGGTGACCACAGTTTTCTACACTCTGTATACATCATAAAATCAAGTGAAATGACAGATTCCATTAAATAATTAGAAAATATATCCTTTTAAGAAAGATGATTCAAAATTATTCACCATTTATCAATATATATTAGTAAGACTTTTAAAATATTGGTTTAAAATACAAATAATATATATTGGCACAATGTCTGAGAACTTTAGTCTGTTGCTTAGCCCGAGAGTCACTTTTTTTTAGTTTTGCTATTTCATTTACATTGTTCATAAAAGTATCGTACACCACCATCAATATTTTTCTCCATAGATAAAAAATGTTTATATAGAACAAGAGTATTGTATTTATGCTAACAAACAACACACACAGCTACAATTTTTCTGATTACAAATTGATGTCAACTGTGAAAAAGCTGATATCATCAGAATGGTAAAGCTGAGTGAAGACAAGTAAGTATAAGGCAATACAACAAGTTTTGGATAAGGTAAATTTAAATTTACCTTCTGCATTAACGTGCAAGTTAAAAGCAAATAAAATGTATTTGATAATTTGGGGATGCTGTTGATATACTCAATGGAAGGAAAGTGACATAATGATTAAGATAACATTAAATAGACTGGTATAAAATTAATGTGTGGGTAGGATCAGAGATTCTAGAAACTAGGTATAGTATAATGTTACTCTTTTATATATTTTATTCTAAATATAAAAACTAAAGTACATTCAAATTTTGATCTGTTCTTTGTTGTCTAGGGAAGTGTTAAAAATATTCTCTCAGAAACAGAAAAATAAGTAACCTCTACTTTTTCTGTGCAACCCTTAGCTATGAACTGCCCATGGCATTCTCATCACAGAGGATTAATCACTGAGGAAAACCACTGGATAAATTAGCAAAAGGAAGTTCTGGCATTAGGAGCATATTAGATAACCCCAGGGGGTGGCAGGATCACAAATCCAGAGGTAGATGAAAAGTGTTGTGAAGCCTGAACATCACTAATTTTGAAAACCATTCTTAAGAAAAATAACACATACAATTATGCATATAAAATTCCTAGAGGACCTCCCAAGGTCTTGGAATGAACTCACACAAGATATGGGTCTGGGGGTTTAAATTTCATTAACTACTGGATTACAAAATCTACCTCTGATTTTGTCTTCTTTACTTTGTTGTCTCATGTCCTTCCTTTCGTCGGTGGTTAGATTTCTATAGATATTTATATTCAATTTGCATATACTGTTGTTGTTAAGTACTGTTTAGTTGAGTACAACCCTGGGAACAACTAACTGAACCCTGTCCTATCCTGTGCTATCTCTAACATAGTAGAGCCCATTGCTACAGTCACTGTATCTATCCATCTTTGAAAGTCTGCCTCTTAAATACTATATAAAACTATTTATCTTTTTAAAATCAAATGCAAGATAATGGCTAAAGAGATTTAAATAGTATAATAATAATAATAATAACAACAACAATAACAGCAACAGCCACATTCTCAATCTTTGTATTCAAACTACTTTATTTGTGTTGTTTTACATGTATAGGAAATGCTAATATTCAAACCAATAAAATTCAAAAGCTTCGTTAATGTTTAGGCATTTTTCTGATTTTAGGATGCTTAAATGATAAATTAGGATCTCTGGTGGCCTCATAGTAAGAAACTGTGCTGCAATACCAAAGATACATGGTTCTAATTCACCGGGTACTCTGTGAGAGACAGATGGGCAGTCTCTTCCCAAGTGTTTTACTGCTTCTGAAAACCCACGGGAGGGTCAGCCCTGTGTCACTACTGACTTGATGGTACTCAACGGTAAGAATAAATGACAAACAGGGGGTAGCATAATCGATAGGGAACTGCATTGCTAGTCCAAAGGTGGAGTTTCTCTGATGGTAAGAATACATCAGCGGCTCCAAAGGAGAAAAACAGACAATCTCCTATTATGTGATTTTCTGCCACCAAGAGCTGGCTACAGGGTCAGTTACAACTTGTTCCAACTTAATGGAAATTGTGAGTGATTGGGTAATTGAAATGGCAAATATCTTCTTAGATGTCGTCAGTGGAATGTGACATAGAAGATGGTGAAATGTATAATTTTGTAGCACTAGGAGTGCTGCTGATACAATGGTTGAACATTTAGTAGCAAACACTAAGGCTCGTGGGTTGAACCTACTGTCTACCTATGAGAAAGATGTGGTAGGCGACTTATGTGAATATTTACAGCCTTGGAATTGGGAATCCTCTGAGGCACTAATACTTTCTCAAACAGCATTGCTATGACTATAAAAGGAACTCAACAACAGTATTTTTGTTGGTTTTTAAAATAGAACATTTACCAGTGCATGAGAAAAATTAGAAAGGTTATTTCTACTATGAAAGATATCATAAAAATTATTCCTGGTAATTTCAGGTATAAAACAAAAGAGTTTGGCTGAGAATATCAGCAATACACAAATCAACTGTTAATTCAATTTTATTTCACCTTCATCTAGTAAAAGTGACATTTACTTTCATGATTCTATATTTATTTGCCATCTACCTTGCAACAAGAATAAGATTAATGCAGACAGGTAAGTTTGTTTTTTTTTATGATCACAAAGCTCTGGCTTAGATAATGGTTTCTAAATTGAACATTTAATAATCAGGTGACAGAAGTGCACAGCAACATTTGAGGACTAGATTTCATCATTATACTATTTATATCCCATGAAATAACAATTTGTAATATTCAACTGATAATAACTGAAGAAAAAGAAGGTCCTTAGCGCAGTCTTTCACGGGAGCTTCCTGACACAAAGGACTTAGCCTTCTAACTTAGCTAGAACATGGGCACATGCAACATTTAATGGATTATAATTAGAATGATATGAAACACTTGGGTAAGGTTTGCAAAAGGAAAAAATTGTGACAAAACCACCTGGATATTCTGCAGTAATATTAAAATGTGAGACATTGCATTACTGGATTTTGGTTTTAATTCACATCACATGGTTTTCATTCTAAATATCTAATTTCTAGAATAATGTATTTTAATGCCAGTAATAACAATCAACTTTCTGTAGCAACTGGGGTACATAATAATAAAGAAAACTAAACACTTACAATGAAAGTAGAGTTCTTCATCCCCTTCCTGGTCGGCTTTGCTATAACCACAATGCCTAAAGGGGGAAAAACAAGTGTAATAATTTCACAAATGATTTTGCTCTTAATATTTAAAACATGTATTATTTAATAACCAAGTTGGAGCAATCAACAAAGCACAAAAATTTCTTGTCTGTATTTCATGACTTACCTAATAATCACATAAAAAGTCACATTGTAGAAAAATAGAAAATATTTATACATTATATTAAAATATAAAATATATGAAAAATATCCTTTTCATAGGACAACACAATAGAAACTTTTTTTTGTGGCATTAGCTTTATAAATGAACAAAAATATGTGTTTACAAAATGATGTTTTCAATTATTGTTACCAAATTTAATTTCAACATCTTTTCTGAAGTAACTTCTATAGTTACTATGAAAAAGATCTAAACCTGAATAAAACAGATAAGAACTCATAGAAGAGAAATTAAAATACACACCCCTTTTAAACTAAACTCAGTAAGTCAAAACTATACTTTAATCTTGTGAGAATGACAATGTATTGACTGGTAATATTCAATATCGTAAATAGTCCTAATGGTAAGGTAGTACACTGTCAACTCAAATGCATGTGGTTCAAATCTGTCAGGTGCTCTGCTGGAGAAAGATGGACAAGCAACTCCCATGAGATGTATTGCCTCTGAAAATATGCTAGAAGATTAGCAATGAATTGATTTTGATTCAATACCGGACAACAATATTTAATAGCAGAAAAAGAGTGTTTATAATTATAAATTAAAAATACAAAATAATTAATGACAGCAAAAAATATTAATGAATTTTATGTCAAAAATGACAAAAAGTTTATATTATACCTTCTTCCAATTATGAAGCCAAACACCATGAACACCAAAATGATGGTCCCAGCTACAGCCACAACAGCAATTATAATAACAGGATTCTGTTCACTGGAGACAGCTGTAGCTATAAACAGAAGACAGATTCATGATACTTTCAACACCTTTCAAATACTTGAGAAGTAAATGCAGTATCATAAACAAGATCAATGTAGCTATTTCAGTAACATTTAGTTTCAAAATTTCATTATACTAAAGTTGTATGAATATAAAAACAAAAAGCCCAAATCCACCAAATCCACTACCACCAAGTTGCTTCCTACTCACAAAAACCCTATGGAAAATAGTGTAACTGTCCCATAGGATTTGCAAGGTTGTAAATCTCTGAGAGGAGCCACTGGTGAATTTTTGTTAGCAGCCTAATGTGTAGCATAGTATACGTCCAGGACCCTTATGGTAGATTTAAAGAAATATTTATTTTATACAGTTTAAAGAAGTGGTAAAGATAGTATTTTCATTAATTTTCCATTTATCAGCCATACATGTATGTATATATATTTAAGTTATATATACTTTTTTAATTATATTTGGAAACAGTATCTGTTTGCACAGCTTTGAAAGCAGCTTCTGATTCAGATTCTCCATTAAGTCACAGGATCTTGTCACTTCCTCTCTTCTAAATTAGTGAAGCTTTACTTATAAATTAACTGGTAATTAGCACTGTTTCTCTAAAGTATTATAGTCTCTCCACCAGTATAGACATAAAAGAATAATCAAAAGTAGGAAAAAATAATGAAAGAATATATTCAACTGAAAGTATTCTGAATTATACAATGTCAAGCTAATAGTCTGAATACTTCTAAATCAAGAGTGTCATTCTTTCAAGCTGAACGGAAAATGCTGCTCCTTCTTGGTAATACCAAGAGACTAGGTCCCTAGAGTGGTAAATTATACACAGGTAAAGTAAGTGCTGGCACCAATGGCAGCAGAGAGCTTTTCTATCCTGATGAAACATTATTTAATCTTTTTTGTCACTTTTAACACATTATCTCTAAATAAGTATAACTGTGATAATAATTGATCATTCTAATTTTCATATATAAAACTAGTTCTGAAAAAAAATAATTTCTAGTAAAGAGTATTACATATACTCCCAATTTCAGCATCTGTTGATTTACTACTGCGATGACTAGATAAGGATTTAAATAAATAAAAATGAAAAAGAGGTGGGGGGAGATGAAAAAAAACTTTCAAGTTTTAATTTTTTCACTATGTCCTATTACCACTCAATATTAATAAAAGATGAACAGTAATTTGGTTTTGCTTTAACTTATTTTCTTGTTTTTATGAAGCACTTTGTACATATTAATTGACAAAAATAATGGAATAGTTCTGTTCCCGAGGAAGGAAAAAATTATTCACAGATGTGTGGAAAAAATTATTTCCACAATCAGAGTGTCCCATGGGTTTAATTCTTTGCCTGTCTTTGCTCAGTTATTACCCTAGCTTTGGAAACAACAGCAACCTGAACATTGAACTCAGGTGAACGATGAATTATAATTTGTGAATGTGTTTATGTGCTTCTATATATAGTTAGGACCGAGATGGATGGAAAAAGATGTCTTATCATATATTCCTTTTGAGATAATCAGGAATGTATTTTAATTTGTCCACGGTGACTATTTATCTTAGTATTTCCAGATATTTCATAAGCAATGCACTTGTAAAATAATTTGCACATGCAAAATCACCACACTTTGGGTTTGATTTTTTTTTTTAAGTTAGCAGACTTGACTCTGAGTAGATGGAGATTTTAGGATATTTGTACAATTGAACAGTTTAGTTAACTTCCTTTACCAAACAGTTCTCAAGTAACTTCTCTTGGGGCACATCATCTCTCTTGCCCTGCTTCCTAGCACAGTGATTCACTGCTTCTTCACACTCACAAAACACTGTACTAGAGCTTAACTATATAGCCATAACTTATGCACATCTCTCTCTCATTCATCACTTTTTAAACTAAGAACAACAAATGAGTTATGTCTCAGTTCATTCCTAACCTGGAACACAGTGTTTGTTCTATCAGTGGGGCTCCAAGGGTGCTCTGGGAGTACACAGGATATTTCCAAAATCTCTACATAGATAAAGTTATTTTGGTTTGGGGGAAAATCCCTAAAGATGCCATTTGTCTCATTCACTTATAAGCACACAGTAGAGTTTTCTAGAAGCTATATGACATGTGATGGTATCATCACTCTAGTGGCTAGTGACAATTACTGTGTTTGAAAAGAGTCTCAGTTTTAATTTATAAAGTGTTAAAGATAAATAATACTAACAAATATCTTTTGGTTACTCAGTAATTTTTAATATTATAAAATATTTATGAGACCAAAAGTTTGAGAAATGTTGTTAAATAATAAAAGCTGGTATTAATTTATTGACATTTACTAGGTGTTAAGTACTATACTTGGGATTCATCTACATTAATTCAATTAAACCTTAAATTGATGGTATATTCCAGGGAAAGTTGTGTTGATAAATCAAAGATGCTCTCAGACAGTTTGACACCTCTGGAAGTAACTTAGGAAAAAGACGGGCAATCCTCTGCTGAGTGATTTACACCTTGGATCCAATGGAGGGTCAGCATCAGTCAATTTTAACTGGACAACAGAGAGTATGAATGGATCCTTGTAATTAAGACAAAGAGCAGTAGCTTCATTTAAAGTCACATTGCTGGATATGAGGTAATTCCATACTAGGCATGTATTTACCAGAAAACTCTAGTTGTATAGTCCCTAAAGATTGCCCTGATAAACTAAACAACATGCCTTTCTGGTGGTTCAAATCCAACAGTGGCTCCTGTGGAGACAGATGTGTAAAAATCTCTCATTTGGTTTACAGACACAGAAATTCAATGGAGGGTCTGCTGTGAATCAGTTCCAACTTGATGGCAAATAATTTTTATTTTTCTTTTTATTTAACATATATATATACTAGCGCTGCTGATACTGTCTGGTTTGCTTTGGTGACTGAAGAAATTATTGTTTATTAATTGTTTTAATTAATTGCATTGCTATTAATTGTTTATTAATTAAATGTTGTACATGCGGCTCTGGTGGATTAGTGGTAAGGAGTTGTGCTACCAACTGAAAGCTGTTCAAATACACCACCTGTTCTGCAGGAGAAAGAAGGGCAATTTCCTCCTGTGTGATAAAATGCCTCTGAAAACCTGCTATTGAGTCAGCTATGAGTCGGTTCGGCCACAACAGTTTCATAACAAGCAATAGACACGTAACACTTTAGAGTCATGAGAAAATAGCAAGAAAAGAAGTTATGGATCCCTCTTTCCTCACTTTTATGCTACACTGGAGAGACTATTAAGATGACAAAAATCACTACATACGTAAAAAATAATCACTGCATAATTTGTAATTCAAAAGTCCATTTTGTAACACTTATTTTAGCACAGAACTCACTCAAATGTTTAAATGTGAAAGTGTTCTAAAGTGTAAAGTGGTTTGGGGGCCACTGAAATTAGACACTTTGTTTTTGATTGTACATGCTCTATTACAGTATGATAATTATGAATACCATAGTTAAGGACATCAAATTGAATTGCTGTTTTTTCAGTGAATATCTTTTGTGCCTACAATTATACACAAATAATTTCCATTTCAAAATGATTTAACACTTATTTTACTATGACATAATTTTAAATTTAAGAATGTTTAATTGGTATACGTGAAAGAAAGAACTATCTAAAATGAATATATGATTAAGCATTATAAGTATGACAACAGCCCAAATAGATATATTAGTGAAAATAGGACTGGGGTAGGGGAAAGGTAGGAAATTGTGCAACAATAAATTAATATTACAAAAAAATAGTGAGCTGAGGGGAGGATGAGCATGGGGTAAAATATGCAATAGTGAATGAATGAAACTCTAACTTCTCTCTAAATGTTCATTAAAATCACAGTTAAAATAAAATTTTATTTTAAAAATGTTGACAATATTTTAAAAAAAACTATTGTTACTAAAAAACCCCGTTAACTACTATAAATAATATGTGTTAATTTATTTAACTTTAAAAAGAAGTTATTGTTGTTATGAGCCATCGAGTCGTTTGTGACTCATAGCAACCCTATATACAAGAACTCTAAATGCTGTTCTATCCTGTGCCACCCTAGCCATCTCAAACGTACTCATTCCCACCACTCCAGTCACAGAATCAATCCATCTCTTTGAAGGTCTTCCTCTCCTTCTCCACCCCTCCACTCTGCCAACATGATGTCCCTCTCCAAGGACCAGTCCCTCCTTGCAACATGCCCAAAGTATGGCAGATGAAGCTTCAGAATCCTTGACTCCAAGGAGCATGCGGGCTTCATCTTCTCCAGGACAAACCTGTTTGTTCTCCTAGCAGTCCATGGTATATTCAACACTCTTCTCCAGCATCACAGCTTAAAGGCATCAATTCTCTTTCTATTAACCCTATTCATTGTCCAACTCTCTGATGCATAGCACGCAACTGTGAAGACTATAGCCCGGATCAGGCACACCTTAGTCTCCAGCCTGATGTTGTTCTTCAGTGCTCTTGAGAGGTCCCTCGCAGCCAACTTTCCCAATGCATTAGTCTCTTGATTTCCTGGCTGCTGTTACCAAGAGTGTTGACTGTGGAGCCAAGCAAACTAAAACTGTTAAATATCTCAATCTCTTCACCATCCATACTGATGCTGCCAATTGGCCCAGTGGTGAGAATCTTTGTTTTCTTGATGTTGAGCTTCAATCCATAGAGGAGGCTGCAGTCCTTGACCTTCTGCAGCAAGCACTTCAGGTTCTCCTCAGTTTCAGTAAACAGGGTTGTGTTATCTGCATGATACAGGTTATTGATGACTCTTCCACCAATCCTGATGCCACATTCTTCGTACAGCCCAGCGTCTTGGATGATCTGTTCTGCATACAGATTGAAAAGGTATGGAGACACAATACATCCCTGATGGACCCCTTCTTGATTTTGAACCATGTACTCTCTCCTTGCTCTGTTCTGATGAATGCCTCTTGGTCCAAGTATAGCTTTTACATTAGTACAATCAAATGTTCTGGGAGTCCCATTCTTCTCAGAGTCAGCCAAAGCTTGTTGTGATCCACACAGTCAAAAGCCTTTGCATAGTCAATGAAGCATAGATAGACATTCTTCTGGTATTCTTTGCTTTCCGCCAAGATCCATCAAACATTAGCTAAAATATCCCTAGTACCACAACCTCTTCGAAATCCAGCCTGTACATCTGGAAGTTCTCTGTTGGCATATTGGTCCAAACTTTTTTGGATAATTTTCAGCAGAATCTTGTTTGCATGTGATATTAATCGATAATTTCTGCACTCTGTTGGGTCACCTTTCTTTGGAATGGGAACAAATGTGGATCTTTTCCAGTCAGTGGGCCAGCTGGCTCTTCTCCAAATTTCTTGGCACAACTTAGTGAGCACAACCAGGGTAGTGTCTGTTTGTTGAAACATGTCAATTGGTATGCTGTCAACTCCTGAAGCCTTGTTCCTCCTTCATCACCATAGGCTCTTGCTCATATGTTATTTCATGACATTCTTCTGTGTCCGCCAATTCCTTCTGATACAGTGACTCTGTGCATTCCTTCCATCTTCTCTTGATACTTCCTGGATCATTTAATATTCTTCCCAAAGTATCCTTAAGTATTGCCACCCGTGGCTTGAATTTGTTTCTCAGCTCCTTCAGCTTAAGAAACGCTGAGCGAGTTCCGCCCTTTTGATTTTCTGACTCCAATTCTCTGCACATTTCATTATAGTATCTTGCTTTGTCGTCCCAGGCTGCCTTTCAAAATTTTCTGTTTAGCTCTTTGATTTCTTGGTTTCTTCCTTTAGCTTTGGCTTCTCGGTGCTCTAATGCAATTTTTAGAGTCTGATCTGACATCCATCTTGGTCTTTTCTTCTTTTTTCAGCCTTTGTAATGATCTTTTGCATTTTTCATGGTCGATTATCTTGATATCCTCCCAGACATCATTGGTCTATGCTCATTGGCGCTCAAGGCCTCAAACCCGTTCCTGAGATCGTTTTAAAATTCTTATGGGATGGACTTAAGATCAAATTTTGGTTCCCGTGGACGTGATTTAATTTCCCTCAACTTCAGCTTGAACTTGCATATGAGTAGTTGGTGGTCTGTCCCACAATCAGCACCTGTGCTGGTTTTCACTGCTGATGTTGAGCTTCTCCACCGAGTCTTTCCACAAATGTAATCTATTTGATTCCTATGCAAAGCATCAGGTGAGATCCATGTGTATAGCCTGCATTTTTGTTTCTTATAGAAGGTATTTGCAATGAATAAATCATTGAATGTGTACAACTCTATCATTCTATCTCCAGCTTCATTTGGCTAGTGTGCACACACTGAAGCTTTGCCGGAAAAAGAGTTTTTTGGGAATCGGGGAGGAGACAGAAGCAAAGCTTTCAGATCTCCAAATTCTAACAAAGGTAACGTCAGGCCGCATTGGCCAGCGTTCGCACCCTGAAGCATTGCAGGAAAAGAGTTAAAAAGAAATAAACAATGCTTTTCTCTAAAGCCAACCGAATTCATTGGTCGAAACAGCATTAATTTAATTTTTAAAAAGAACACCATATAAAGTTTAGCATTTTTTGAGAACATTCAGTTGTTAAGAAAATGATCAATACCAATGTATGCTTTGTTTTCTAAACTAAGAGCTGAACCTTTGCAAAATGGAAAACTCATTCCAAGATATTGAGTCAGCTTAATGCAATCACCAGTGGTATGACCATTATTTTGAATATCCAGTTAAACAACAAGTTGGGACATGAAATACAACAAACATTTTTATTTTGTTGTGTAGTGCCTTACATGTTGCACTGCTGACTAAAAGGTAAGCGGCTTGAATCCATGTGCTGCCCCATTGGATGACAAGCAGTCTCCTCTCATAAAGACTTGGAAACTGAAAGGTTATGAGTTGGAATCAACTTGTTTGCTTTTTTATACTATTTGTTAGGAGGCCCTGGTACAATATGGCTGAACTCTCACCTGACAGTCTGAATATCTATAATGGTTCAATGGAAATGTAACCTATTACTCTGCTTCCATGAAGAACACAACTAAGGGAATCCTATAAGGTAGTTCTACTTTATCCCATGAGGTCACTGAACATTGACTCAGTAGTACCCAAAAACAATAACAATATACTATTTGTTACACTGTACGTATATATACACTCACACACATATGCTTTATGTATTGTAGTTGTTGGTATGTTGTTAATTCAGAAATGCCTCACAGCTGACCCTTCAAAGGGTTTTCAGAGGCAGTAAATTGCATAGGAGGATATTTTCCATTTTCCTCCTGTGACCCACCTGCCTTTGAGTTGGCAGCACAACTCCTTACCACTAAACCACCAGACCTGCCTGTGTGGTACTGTATAGAAGCACACAGTCAAAAAAACAATTAATGGTTTCTTCAGTCACCAAAGCAAACCAGACAATCAGTATCAGCTCTGCTAGTATGTGTATGTTTTATAAAAAGAAAATAAAAGAGAAAATTGCCATCAAGTCATCAGAGCTGCCTGTACTATGTATAGTAAGTATGTGCTATAAAATGTACATTACAAAAACATTGACATTTATAAGGAAGCATCAAAGATATTGATGATGTTCTAGTTTCAATATTTTTAATCAGAGTGGTAGGCACAAGGGTATGCACTGAATTAGTCTTTCTAAAACAAGTATGTCTAATATATTTGTTAATATGTTAAATATTTCATAAAAAGTTAAAATGAGATAAAAGTAAATGTTCTAAGATGAGTATGGACTTCATTTGTTTTTAAATTGTTAATGAACACGGAGCTTAGATTCACATAAGAAATTAAATAGAACCTTTCTTTTGTCCAGCCAGTGTGCATACTGGCCTCAGGGTTTCTGTGAAAGAGAAGCTTATAGTAACACAATTATAGCAAGATAATTTTGATGTCTTATAAAAGCAGACTTTGTCAATAAGTTCTGCTTCTTTAAAAATTTAATTTTACTCTTAGAAATTCTACATAAATTAACAACAAAATTGCAAGGTTATAACATACCTGATGAAAATGGAAAATTTTTAATTATTATTCTCCACCCATGAAGATACACACACAAATAGACAGCAGTTAATCAAAACTCATTGCATTGAGTTAGTTCTGACTCATACCGAAAGTATATTTATCTTTTTATTTTGATACAAATCAGCACCTTTCACAATAACTATTCCAGAGTAATAGAAAGTAATAAGAATTCAAACCAAATGTGGTAATTACCTTCAAACATTTTACCTGTAGCTTCCTCCAGAGTAGCAACATCAAGTCTGGGACTATAATTTCCATAGCCAGCAGCAGTAAAAGCCCGAATCTGGAAAACATACACTGTTCCTGGTTTCAGATTATTAATAGAGGCTGAAGTGGACTTGGTTTTTAGAGTTGAGTAGGTCCGCTCTCTTTGATCCTAGAAACAATATTTAGGGAGGATATTTAATTATGATTGCAACCAGGCAATCTGATAGCCAATTCTTACAATTTACTTTCATTTTGAGCTTTGTTTTTATAAAAGCTACATTGTACCCTGTGGAATATTACAAGATTGAGTTGTTTGTAGGATAATATAAAATGTAAATGTGAAACATATGCCTTTGTTCCATAACTTTCAAAGAGAAATAATTTTGTTAAAACGTTTATGATGTTTTGAGCATTTGCTTTGTTGGTAGAAGGCAATATCATATAGGCTAAAATATTAGTGTATCTATAAAATATGTGCTTAGTAGCATTTGTCACTTCATAATATAGGCTTAATTTTTCTATTATTCAGAAACTAAAGCACTATGGAAATTTATTAAATTAAGAAATTAGCATCATCACACTAATACAGCAAAAATTTTTCAAATTTAAAAATGCCTTTCACTCAATAACACAATACAAAATAGTATTATTGAATTTTTAAAATTAAAACTATAAAAACCAAATTAAAATAGAAAATTAAAACTATCAGTATAAAAGTTAAAATGAAAATGTATTTTAAACACCATAATTAAATATCTTATTTTTTTAAGTATGAAAATGATATCTCACAGTATTTGTTAAAGAATAAATTTATTGTATATTATTTATGAAAAAATACATATGAAGTAATTGTAAATCATAGGTAATATGTTATTCATGCTGTAATATAAAATACCTGTGCTCATTATCAGTGTGTGGTAGTAAAACTATTCACTGAACACTGAAGATGTCAGTATGTCAGACTGATTGATTCTGCAATACAATACTGCATAATGCAGTACTATTACAATTTTCCAATAATGGTCTAATTTTCAAATTTAATGAATGCATATACATTCCGGGTTTTGTAAAGCAAAACAGAAAAGCAACAATTTGAACTAATTTTTTTCCACAGCATTACTTGGGAAGAATAGCCACATTGCCATAAATTTTACTCTCACCAGTTAATTTATAGGTATTTTTGAAATGTGTTTTATCTGAAAGGAAACAAAATTGTTTTTTAAATCAGATACAATTTCATGGAGCACAGATCTTAAAGCTTATAGGAAAACAGATATGCCAGAATCATTTAAAATAATATTGTACTCAGAAACAAACTTGGTAGGATGAGAAATATGTTTCCTGATGTAAAATTTTAAAAAAAGATAGTCATAATATAATTTTGGCCATGAAAGTAGTCATTTATAAGTAAACAGGAGAAAATTATATAAATTGAGTTTAGGTATTAAAACTAATCTTGGTTTAAGCCGATTTTTTTTCTTCAAAGGAAAACCAAAACAATCCTATTATTAGCATATTATACGTATTTCAATTTTCAATCAAGTCAATCAAATCCAAAAGTTTATTTTAAATTGTTGGATTGTTTATACTCTGTTAATTTGATTCTCACTCATGGTGATCGCATGTGTGCAGCCTAGAACTGTTCCAAGAAGTTTCAAGCCTGTGGCCATTTGGAAGCAGGCATCTAAGTATGTCC
The DNA here is from genome assembly GCF_000299155.1 of Elephantulus edwardii. Classification (NCBI taxonomy): domain Eukaryota; kingdom Metazoa; phylum Chordata; class Mammalia; order Macroscelidea; family Macroscelididae; genus Elephantulus; species Elephantulus edwardii. The sequence continues at coordinate 26,706,919 of NW_006399763.1, read as the reverse complement.
TAACAACAGCTTCTCAGTAGGCTCAAACTTTCTAAGTTTTTTAATAATAGTTGACTACTTAACAGTCAGCACCACGCAGGGTCAGCCATTCCCTGTTACCACTTCAGTTTACTCTGCTAAGTCAATAATAGTAACATTCACTAATAGATCCACTCGATGACAACTAGTGCTAGTATTGCTACCAGTAATAGCAAATTATTATTAGTTTCAGTAGTTTTAAGATTTTAAATCTTGCATTTGGTCTTTCTGTGAAGCAGATCATAGCTACTGATTTGTTTTGAGAACAATCTTTGTCTCTTTTTACTGTTTTCTCTGAATAAGAAATAGAAACAGAATAGAAACAAATGTACTCATGCATGCTGATATTGCACTGTTTACTAAAATGTAGTATTATATTTAGGGAGACAAAAGGTCCAGTATTTAGCTGGTGACCTGGTGGGTAGTGAATTGCACTGCTAACCCAGAGGTATATAGTTCATCTCCACCAACTACTCCACAGAAGAAAGATGGGCTCTGATAGTGTGCTGTACAACCTTGAAAACCTGCTGCACAGTCAACGCTAAGTCTGTTCCAACTTGACAGCAATCATAAAAAACCTTAGATTTTAGTCATACTATCTTTGATGGAGTGAAAAGTATAAAATGTATAGGACAGAATTAGTATATCATAAACAAAATAAATTAGGAGAATTTTAAATGAAGGGAAAATCAAAACAGCTGTGCTAAACAGTAAGAGGGACACTTAATGAGACCTCCAATGTGCTAGCAGGGATTGCAGTTAGCATTTCATCTACATTTTTAAAAATCTTTAGAATAACCTCTGATTCTGAAGTTTATAAAGAAGATAAGAATATTCATTACAAAATACTACATTGTTTGTAATTACTAAGTTATTTGAGGCCTTTTCTTTACCATAGAAATTACATAAATGAAATAATTAAGGGCTGAAACAGACATATTAAAGAATATAACTATTCACAAATAAGGGAGTCTGCATAGTTTCTATTGCACTAAAATATATTACATCTAACCTGGTAATACCAAAAATTTAGCAAATAGAATATTTTCATTTGTGTAACATGGCAATGCAATACTTAGAAAACATAATGGCAGTAATGAACCAATGATTCAGGGAGTAGTTATTAAAAATGGCTAAAATTAAACATGAATTCTGAAGCAGTTCCAAATAGTTGGTATAATGACCAAATTTAGTCTAGAGTACAGTAGGCTGACACGAAACCCGGCGTATCGTTGTATATTTCAGCTGCTCATAGCACTTACTTTCTCATAATACTTGATTTCATATTCTGTGATGACTCCATTGGGATGCTCTGGTTCCTGCCAGGAAAGCTCCACACTCCGCTGCAGCACTCTCTCCTTCATTACTCCGCTCACTTGCGAGGGAGCTGTTTGGACAAGATGTGTCAATAAACAATGAGAAAATTCACTGGATGCTTCAAATCAAATGTCACAACTGATCAGTCCCATGCTGTGCCAGTTTCATTAAGGTAAAAGAAAGCACCTTTTCATAGCTCACAATTCAGAAGCTAATGAATATTCAAACAGGACCTTATTACTGTTCATAAACCTTAATAGAAATTTAAATTAAAGTGCAAACAGCAGAAGATAACATTGTTCAAGTTAGTGAAAAATGGAAATGATGGGGCCGAGAATGACAATTAAGCAAATGAATGCTAATTAAGGCTAGAAAATATGATTTCCGATTAATCTCTAGTGATAAACTAAGTCCAAATATTTATTTCGGATGCAATGACAATGTGTTTTTTAAAAGAAGACAATCATTTCATTGGGCAGAAGAAAAAGAAATGTCTCTGTAAATGACTATTTTAAACTTTAAGTACACAGATCACATCGACTTTTTTACATGTTTTTTATACTTCATATGTGTTGTATTGAGTGTGTGCATACATGAGCGGTTACAAAGAATATGATCATGGGAATATTTCATTATATGTCATTAGTTCAATTTCAACAAAATGCTCAAACTGATGCTACTTATAGAGGCATGTAAGCAAACATACACATGCCTATAATGGATTTACAATTTATAATCTATATAAGCTAAGTTCCAAACTTTGATAGAAACAATCAAAGCCACATTCTTGCTATTTCTCTTCATGTGTAGATAATATGCTTAGAGTGCCTTCATTCTAATTAGTGGCACATTCTCTTTTTGGTAGCTAAGATTGTGGAATGTAGCAAACTAATTTGCTCTAATTTGCTTGGTGATGATTAACTTGTTGTCTTCTTTGTCTAAATGAGTAGCTGCTCTACCTTGGCTGAATTTCAGTGGGGTCATTATGTTTCATGTATCATGCTCCACCTCATTTTGTACAATATTTTCAGGCTGCTAATTTAATTTTCAGATGTCCAAAACTGCTAATAATCCTGCTGACAGAAAGGCAGAAAGGCAATTATATGGGACCAAAGCCATTTACACAAGCTTCTAATATCTTTCTCTTTGGCTTTACTTTATTCCTACTACTTGACATTTTTAGTATCAATCTCTAGAAAGCACACTCTTCACTTCTGAGGGAAGAACATGGAAGATTCCTGACTCTTCTATCCTCTCAGATTACTAACAAAAGCATAAGTAGGCCAGATTAAGTGGGACAACTTTCCCTTGAAGGGAATGTAGATGAAACACTTAACAGATTGTGTTTATAGACTAAATGCAGTTCTGATAAGTTTCCAATAAAGCATATTTCTAATAAGAACCATATTTTTGCCATGATTTTTGAAATCAGAATATATTCAGCAAAGAATAATTTGGCTCTAAATTGATATCCCTCTCCCTCCAAAATATGCCTAGCATATATCAGCAGACGGTGCTTCCTCAGGGCGCACAGCTTGGGGAAAGTAACCTGAACTAACTGAGATATAAGTCTATTTAACAAATAATCTCTAAGTAAGAAATTTCTTACAACAGAGAAAATAATTTAGAAAAATCTTCAGAATGTTAACCTAAATTTGTGAGAAGAAAGAAAATGAAATCCAGGTGAGAATAATGCCTTCATCAACAAGGTGAAGTCTGAATTATCAGTAGGGTTACTTTTACAATTTACTTGGTATTTTTGCAATTAATCTAATAGGAAATAAGTTAAACAGTAAAATAATTTTGAGTTCTCCATCTAGCTTGGTGTGATTTTCAGGGTAAGTTCAAACTATAGTACACTTTACACAGCTTAACAGTAAAGATGACAAAGAAGACGGGAAATTTTAAATGTTGCATGTTATGCAGCTGAGTTGGTGAATAAATGTATCTCACTCAGTCTTTGATACATAATAACAAGTTTTGACTATAAGATTAGACTTGATTTCTGAAAATTATACTCTAGAATTAATTTTATTATTTGGTAATCATATTTCATATTTTATCCTGGAAAATAACTTTAACCAAAAAATTATAGTAAGTAGAAACTGAAATAAAACCATTGGAAATATTAGTACTTTTAATTCCTTATCATAACATTAACAGTGCATTATGCTACAAAGCTTTTTATCTTGTTGCATAATCATACACACATGTGACTACATTTCTCATATTTTAAATAAATAATTGTATATTTATTGTTCCTTATCCATGGCTTATTGTATCAAGCCACACATTTTAAGAGGTTCTGAGCTGAACTATTACATGTTAAATATACATGTTACTTGAGAATTGACAAATTGAACATGCAAACACATCTTTTCCTATTTTGTCTTTAAATTACAACACTTTGCATAGGAATGCTGATTAGTTTCCCTCAAATTCTAATAATTTTGGCAGAAGAATTTAAAAATAAAAACATCTAAGACAGTCACATTCCCACACTTCTCAGACACAAGTCACGTTATGGGCACAAGCAAAAATGAGATCCTAATCTTCACACACAATGACTTATAAAATTAATATATTGCATTTGATCTGTAAAATTAATTCTATAGTAATAATTTCACTATTTTCTCAGTAGTTCTTACATCAAACATTCAATCAAAAAAACTGAAGCTCATTTCTGATATGAAACATATAAGTAAATTATATATTAAAGAACAAATTGGATATTATGATATATAAATTACAATTTTAATAAATAAAGAATAAAATAATATTAGAATTGATATGAAGTTGACAAATAGTAGCAGTCATCATTAATATTCTTGAATTGAAATATATAGGAAAACAAATATATGGAGGGGAGCTGTATAACACAAATTTTTAATACTGCACCCAACAAAGGATTAATAGATTAATTTCTTATCTAGTTTTTAGAAATATCTAAAATTTTAAAAAAACCACCAATTCCAACTGAAGACACAGATGAAACTTTCTTTATCCTTAAAATCTTGCACATGTGTTGAGCATAGAAAAGAAAATTAAATTAAATAGAAGATACTATAAAACATATTATTAATCATATCTAGATTCTGCACAAATGACAGTAAAAGATGTTTGTTGGAAATTCAGAAAACGTTTGCTCTTTCTCAAGAGTGGTAAATTTTGCAGCATAAAAACAAAATTGACAAAAACTAATGAAATAGGGGAAATTATCTTTAGGACAGATCAGAAGGTATATTTGTAGGCTAGGTTTGTTAGTATGAGGCTTTGAATTAAAAAATAATCAGAAGTAAGAATGGTGGTTTATGTGCAGATCAGAATCAATTAGCATCTTACTAATTTTATGCTTCAAGCACTCATGGATGAGCTTTGATCTTAATCAATTTCCAATTAGAATCCATGAACACATGGTATATTTAAATTGTAGTATGAAATATATTCAAAGTGCTTCATATTTTCCCCTCAAAAGTTTAGGTTTACCTACATATATGTGGGAAATAAAACCCCTACCATGAAGTGGGAAAAAGACTTAATTTTACAACATTTAGCATCAAAGTCTGGCCCCTGGCTCCAGTGGCAGAAAAAAAAAGACTTGTTTCACTAATGCAAGAAACTGAATTCTCTCAATAATGGTAAAGCATTTGGAAAATGTATCTTCCCTGCCTCTACAGACAAGAGTCCAAACAAGCCAAAAACGTGGTATTAGTCTTGTGTAGCCATTGTGAGATGCTCCAGCAAAGTCATTCTGTAATCACATTTTAAATGTAAACAATAGTGAAATAGCATGTTATTTTCTGTCGGTAAGTTTTGTGGTAATATGCCACAGGAGCAATAAAAAAGTACTACATGTAGTAAAAAGGAGAGGAGATATATTGGAACTTTTACTAAGTCCATGAAGAAAGGGTAATAAAATAATATTTTAATAACATGCTATATCAAACTTTGTTGAAATGTCTAGAGCAAAGGAATTTAGATCTTGCAGAAGACTCAAAACAAACTTTTATAGGAAAGAACCTTCTAGCAAACAACTGAAAGACATATTTTTGCTGTTGCTGTTCAACTTTAGTGAAGCTCATATATTTGATTTACAAATTAAAAAGGTATCTGCATCCCAGTCATAATTTTCCCTTTAGTTGAAGTGTTCTCATCAAATTTGAATAAAAATTATAAAGTGGAAAATAATAAATGAATTCCTAAAGGAAACAAGGTCACAACAAGCATGAACTGACCTTTGCTGGAATCTCAAGTTATAGCAAATTTATTACTGTTTCTTAGATCTTTATTATTTAAAAGTAAAAAATGAAAACAAAATATCTTTAGAAGAAGAATATTTTTTATACTACAAATATTCTTTTACTGAGTATTATACTTGTTACATGTTATCAGTATGGAATTTATTTTTTACAGTTCTTTGAAGTAACAAATGTATTTATTATTAAAGGTTTAATATTTTATACAACTTTTAGCTTTTTTATACTTTCACACAGGTGTTTCATTTTTTGCCTATAGAACAAACATATAAAAATGCATATAAATTTATTCAATAACTTAGCATTAGACCATATGAATACATTGTCCAGAAGAAAATAAAGAAGTATAGTAATTATATTACTAGAGTTCACAGGAATATGTATAAAAAGCCAACATGTGACTTCAGTAAATTTTAATTTCTGGCATGAAAAAAAGACTCCGTTAAAATTATCAAGGATAAGTATAAAATTTCAGCTTTATAAAAAACCCCAAAATAAAAAAAAAAAACAAACAAAAAACCACCCTACGTGATTAATTAGAGTGGAGTGTACAGCAATTAAGAGTAACCTACTTGTGATTTTAGCCATGGTCTGTCTTCTATGTGTGTGAAAATTCAACAATAAATAAGGATGGCAGAAGAATTGAAGCCTTTGAGTTGTGGTGTTGGAGAAAATTGCTGAATACACCAAGGACAGTATAAAGAAACAAACATGTCTTGGGAAAACTGCAGCCAAACTGATACTTAGAAGCAAGGGTGGGCAGCTTCGTCTCACACATTTTGAACATCTTGTTAGGAAGAGCTATTCCTTGGAAAATAGCATCATGCTTAGAAAGGTTGGGGGGGGGGTCAGAAAACAGAAAGATTATCTCCAAGATTCACTGACACAGTGACTGTGGCAATGGATTTAGTATGTCAAAGATGATAAGGTTGAAACAGAATAGGACAGTGTACAGATCTATTCTTCACTGGGTCTCTATGCATCATAGTTGACTAGACAGCACGTAACAGTAATTTGTAGAAGATGCCTGTTCTGTTTAGAGGGAAGGGAACAAGTAAGAGAGCAGTATATTTTGTGGGTAAAAATGTAGAATATTCTATAATACCTACCAATCTATATTCTGTAGTAAGTACTGTGGTTGGGGGAAAAAATGGAGGGGGGGGTTAGGGTAACAAACCAATTTCTCCCCAAAAAATAAAACTTTTTACATTCATAGTTATTACAATTCGTATGAGATTTTATTACAAAAGTGAAAAATACACAAGATAATCAGATCTATCATAAAACAGACATAATTTTAACAACAGTTAAGAAAGACAACTTGAATAAGAGCTAAAAAGAAATCTGAATAATAATGTGGAAAAATAATATTGAACTGTCAAAGAAAAATAATTATGGATAAGGAGCTAAGTCAAGTGGATGAGTGAGAATTATATATATAATACATACCTAGAATTTTATATTGTGTTGTTACAATAACACGCGCACACACACACACACACACACACACACACACACACACACACACTGCTAGTTCATTACCAAATCAGTTAAGAAGAAATTATGGAGGATATCTAAGGATACTTTTATGAGAACAAATTTTCCTTTTGTCATAAAGTGTTTAGTAACAATTTGGATAGATGTTTACTAATTGTTACAGAGTTGAATCCTCCTGGAAAAAAATTCCAACAATCTTTAAAGGACCGAGAGATGAGGGCTGAAGAAAAAGCTAACGCTGACCCTGATTCTAAATATAAATTAGCACTGGTAGTTTTGCAGCCCAGCTTATGCACTATTCCAAAATATAACCTTGAATTCATCCCACTTGAATTTAAAAAATCATCTCCAGAATAGCTTTGAGGCAATAAAACACTAATGATCAAAGGCCAAATGAGTTATGAGATGACATAAACAATAGCATCCATAAAAACAATAAAAGGTCAGACAGAAGAGGAAAATGGAAGATAAAACCAAAATGGATGTCAGAAGAGACTGCAAAAATAGCACTAAAGTATCAAGGAAGGGAAGAAAGAAAGAAAAAAAAAAGAAGAAGAAAGGAAGGGAGGGAAGAAATAAAGGTCGAGCTTTGATCTTAATCCATTGTCAGAATCCATGAACATAGGGTATATTTAAATTGTATTATTAAATATATTCAAAGTGCTTCATATTTTCCTCTCAAAAGGTTAGGTTCATCTACAAATATGGAAAAATAAATTTAATTAAAAGAAATGCCAAAGTAAAAAAAGATGTACCCAAGATCAAGAAGACAAAGCAAAATATTAAAACAGAGTATGCAAATAACTATTTGGAGAATGAAAAGGAAATACTTTGCTCAGTATTTCTAAAGTTGAAAGAATGGAAAAAAAGAATTCAGGCCTCACGTTCCAATACTGAGAGATGCTGCAGGCAAAATCTTGAATAATCCAGGAAGCATCAACAAAGGAGTGAAAGAATACAGAGTCCAAAAAGAATTGGTTGATATTGAAAAATTTCAGGAAGTACTATATGCACAAGAGCCAATATCAATGTCAATGAAGGAAGAAGTTTAAGTTGCACTGAAGGAATGTGCAACAAGTAAGGCCCTTAAAATCAACTGATAGTGTTTCAATTCAGAGATGCAGCCTTTGACATGCCCACCAGTCTATGCCAGGAAATTTGGGGGACAACTTCATTTTCATCCATTCCAGAAAGGTGATCCAATACAATGTGGGAATTATTGACTGATATAATTAATATCATATGCAAGCAAAATACTGCTGAAAATAATCTAAAAATAGCTAGGACAGTACTTTGACATAATGGCCTGTTGTTCAAGTTGTGTTTAGAAGAGGCCATTGAACCAATGATATCACTGCTCATGTCAGATGGATTCAGGCTAAAAACAGAGAATACTAGATGAATGTCTATTTGTGTTTTATTTACTATGTAAAGGTATTAAACTACAGCTAAAATTGATAAGAATGGAATCCCAGCACACTTAATTATGCTTATTTGAAATGGGCCAAAATTCTGTGGTCTAATAAGAGCAAGGGAACACTGTATGATTTAAAATCAAGAAAAGTGTGTGCCATGGTTATATTCTTTCTCCATACCTGTTCAATCTGTATGAAGAACAAATCAATTGAGAAGCTATGCTGTATGAAGAAGAATGAGACATCAGGATTAGAAGACTCATCAGCAACCTGCATTATACAGATGACCCAACCTTGCTTGCTGAAAGTAGTGGGTGGTGCTGTTAGGTGCCATCGAGTCAAGCACGACTCAGCAACACTATGAACAAAAGATCTGAAATGTGTTCTTCCTGTGTCATCTTCATGCTTCCTGACACACAAGAGCCCAGTGCAATTCACCTGGTTGAGGGTCTTCCTCTCCTTTGCTGACCCTCCACCCTTCCCAACATCATGTCCTTCTCCAAGGAATAGCACCTCCTAGCAATATGTCCAAAGTATGTGAGGCAAAGCCTCATCATTCTTACCTCCAAAGAGCATTCCTGCTGCACCCTCTCCAAGACATATCTTCATTTTCTTGGCTGTCCATGTAATGTTCATTGTTTTTCTCCAATACCACAGCTCAACAGCATCAATTATTTTTCTCTCATCTTTATTCATTGTGCAGTACTCAGATGCATAGCTAATCATTGGAGACTATAGCCAGAATCAGATGTACCATAGACCTAAAACTGACATCAGTACTCGTAAATAATTTGGAAGGGTCCCTCCCTAATTACAGATTTTCCCAGTGCAGTGTGTCTCCTTATTTCTTGACTGCTTTTAACAAGGGTGTGAATTGTGTATCCAAGTAAGATAAAGCTGTTGACAGTTTCAATCTCTTCACCATCAATCATGACACTACCTGTTGAACCAATGAGAAGAATCTTCATCTTCCTGACACTGACATGCAATCCAAACCTAAGACTGCATTCCTTGATCTTCTGCAACAAGTGTTTCAAGTCCTCCTCACTTTCAGCAAGCAAGGTTATGCCATCTGCATAATGCAGATTATTGATGAGTTTCCCTCCAAACCTGATACCACGCTCCTCTTCATAGAGTCCAGCTTCTCAGATAATTTTCTCAGCATATAGATGGAATAGGTATGGACAGAGAATACAACCCTGACACACTCCCTTCCCAATTCCAAATATCCCCTGCCCTCTATCCCGCCCGGCTCCGTTCACACAACAGCCTCCTCCTGATTCAGGTACAGGTTCTACATGAGCACAATCAAGTGCTTTGAGATTCCTATTCTTCCCAATGTCAGCCACAACTTGTTATTATTCACACAGTCAAATGCCTCTGCATAGTCAATAAAGCAAAAATAGACATTCTTCTGGTATTACTTACTTTCAGTCAGGATCCATCTGACATCAACATTGATATCCCTAGTACTATGGCCTATTCTAAATCCTGCAGGTCCTTATATATCTACTGTTCTAACCATTTTTGAATGATTTTAAGCAGTTTTTGCTTGCTATTAATACCAATGATTATTTTTTGAGACTTTCTGCATTCAGTTTGATCACCTTTCCTGGGAATGGGAACAATATCTTCCAATCTGTTTGCCAGACAGCTATCCTCCAATTTCCTGAAGGAAGCAAAAAGTCACTACAAAAACAGAAGAGAAAGAAAAAGAATTGTAACGGGTGTCAGAAGAGACTCTAAAGACTAAACTGGAGAGTTGATAAGCCAAATCTCAAAGAAAACATGTTGAAGTGAAAGAACCAGACAGTTTCAAAAGGCAGTTTGGGAGGGCAAAGCAAAGCATTATAATAGAATGTGCAGAGAGCTGGAATTGAGGAATAAAAAGGGAAGAACTCTCTATTTCTCAAGATGAAAGAACTGAAAAACAAATTTAAACCTTGTGTCACAATATTGAAAGATGTTTTGGACAATATATTGAATGACCCAGAAAACATGAAAAGAAGATGGAGGGAATACACCGAGTCACTCTACTAGAAAGAATTGATTGACACTGAATAATTTCAGGCAATACCATATGAACAGGAGCCAATGTTAATGAAGGGGGAAATGGAAGCTGTATTGAAGGCATTGGCAAAAAATAAGGTCCCAGGAATCGATGGGATACCAATTAACTTGTTTCAATTAACAGTTGCATTATTGGATGCACTCACCAGTGCTGAAAGTGAGGAGGACTTAAAAGGCTTGCTGCATGAGATCAAAGACTAGAGTCTTCAATATGTATTGCATCTCAATATTAAGAAGACAAAAATCGGGGGAGCTCTGGTGGCCTAGTGGGAAGGAGCTGCAACTACAATCCCAGAGGCGCACGGTTCGAATCCACCAGATGCTCTGCCGGGAAAGGAGGGACAATCTCCTCCTGTACCAGTCAGATCTGATTTGATGGTACACTCACACAAAAATAATAATAATTAAAAAAAAAGAAGACAAAAATCTTCACGACTGGATCCATAAACAACATTGTGATAGATGGAGAAAAGATGAAAATTGTCCCATTTCATCTTACTTGGATCCATAATCAAACCCTTTGTATGAGCAGGCAGGGACCTCTCCAAATTACCGAGGAGCAACAATATCATTTCGGAGACTAATGTGTAACTGATTCAGGCCAGTGTCACTTCAATCACTTGCTCTGAACCTGAGACCTGGACAGTGACTTAGATAACAGAAGAATTTATCCCTTTCAGTTGTGGTTATGTGGAAGAGTATTGAATATCCCATGTACTGCCAAAAGAACAAAGAGGGATATCTTGGAGAAAGCGCAGATAGAATGTTCCTTAGAGGCAAGGATGGGGAAGCTTTGTCTCACATACTGTGGAGATTTTGGTGGCAAAGGTTGTTCTTTGGAAGAGAAAATCATGTTTGGAAAGATAGAGGTCCAATGAAAGAAAGGAAGACCATTCCCAAGATGGACTGACACAGTGATTGCAGCAATGGACTCAAGTGCATCAGAGATGATGAGGATGGCACAGGATAGGACACATTCAGATACGCCATTAATAACTCATATATGACTTGGGAGCACTTAACAACAACAATACGCCATCCCTAGGTAGCAGTTCTACTCTCTGTAACACTTGAGGTCATCATGATTTGGAATTGACTTAGTAGCAACAGGTTTGGTTTATGGTTTAAAGAATAATATCCTTGTGTGATCGATCTAGTGCCTGCAGGTAAAGAGAGGTGGGAAAAGATAGGTGAACTGGATAGGTAAAATTTCTCCACTGATCAAATTCAAGTTTTTAGTTTTTAAAAGGAAAAATTATTAAAGTTGTTATTTATTTTAGAATAATTTTTCTTAATGCATAGCCCGACTACACAAAGTGTAACCACCAGCTATTGCTCTATGAATAAAATAGAAACTTATATTAGGATGCTAAGCAATTAGTAATTGTTTCTTCTTATCCTGCTGACCTTATTCTGTAGCACACTTTCTTGATCAAAGAAATATTGTAGTTCATTTTTAAAATAATTTTATTTATAGTGGTTCACATAAAAAGTTCATAAAGTTCATATACATTGGTTTTCACACTGGACTTTCCCCCTTCCCTTTACCCATCAATTTGTGTGATCCTTACACTACAAGTAACTTTTCTTGTGATATATAGGCAGTGTAAGTAGCAGTATCTTTATGAAATACTTTAGTTTTAGTCTTAGGAGCTTCTGACTATAATATTATAAAGTCCATGGATAATATAGAAATTACAGGTTTTTATTGATTTGTGATAAGAGTTACATGTTTTTATAAATGAAACATAAAGTTTCATGACTAATTATAGTTTGAGGAGCTCAATTGTATGATGTATTAGATGATGCACTACCAAAAGAAAGGTCAGCTGTTAGACTCCATCAGCTGCTCCATGGGAGCATAAACTCTTCTCATAAACCTATACAGCCTCAAAAACCTATCAGGGGGCCTCTATGAATCATGTTTAACTCAACTGCAGTGGATTCAGAGTGGCATCCACTTCCTAAACAGCTTGCCTCTGAAACTCTATGAACTTGATAAATGACGATAATTACAGAAAGACTCCAAGCCTTTTGTTCATAAGGTTGCCTTGAGTTGTGTTCGACTCAACAACAATCAACAACAACAACAACAGAGGTTCCTTATGAATGGCAGTTGGTTTGCATGGACCAAGATGATGAGGTCTCAATTTCTACCTCCAAGGAAATTTTAGAGAACAAGTTAGGACATGAATATACACAAAGATTGTATGCTGAACTAAACCGGGTGACCTAGTGGCAAGAAGCTGCACTGCAATCCCAAAGTCACATGGTTTGAGGCCCGCAGCTGCTCCATGGGAGAAGAATGGGCAATCTCTTCCTGTGTGATTCCCCTGAAAATCTGCTGGAAGACCAGCCATGGGTCAGTTCTTACTCGATGGTATACAACATAGCTAATTTTTGGAACATATTGAGTAGCAAATTATTTTTTTAAATACTCTGTTATCAAAACCTCATTTACAATACAGTGTTTTTGTGGCACCATGTATTTCATCATGGTGATTATTTACAAGAGATAGCTTTATAATAGCTAACTAATTGCAGGCAGGCTCAAAAGTATGTCTATGATTTTCTCCCTGGTGCCTCCACCAATAAAGTAAAATTAACTGAATCATTCTTCCTCTGCTTCAGTCAACATGAACATCTTTAATTTTAAAATTAGATTTCTATTGAAAGCATTGCTCAATGTAACACTCCACTATTTCAGAGATGCCTCTCTCTTCCATTAATCAGATGTGTAAAAGAAGGACACTGAGTAGTACAGTGTAAGAGTGAAAATCACAGACCTAAGAGCTGATTGGTTTGGTGCTGAATCCAGGCTCCAGCTATTTCTAACTACATGACCTTGAGAAAGGAATTGAACTTCCCTATGCTGCAGTTTCCTTGGTTTTAAAATGGATAGAGTAAGAGTACACCAGGGATGCATCCTATCTCCATATCTTTTCAACCTATATGCAGAACAGATTATCCAGGAAGCTGGGCTCTACGAGGAGAAATGTGGGGTCAAGATTGGTGGACAATTTAGCAACAACCTGCATTATGCAGATGACACAACCCTGCTTGCTGAAACTGAAGAGGACTTGAAGCACCTGCTGCAGAGTGTCAAGGACTGCAGCCTACAATATGGATTGAGGCTCAATGTCAAGAAGACAAAGATTCTCACCACTGGACCAATTGGCAGCATCAGGATGGATGGTGAAGAGACTGAGATTGTACACAGCTTTAGTTTGCTTGGTTCTGTAGTCAACAGTCTTGACACCAGCAGCCAGGAAATTAAAAGGCGCATTGCCATGGGAAAGTTTGCTGTTAGGGACCTCTCCAAAGTACTGAAGAGCAATGGTATCTCTTTGGAGACTAAGGTGCATCTGATACAGGCTATGGTCTTCGCAATCACTTGTTAAGCATCAGAGAGTTGGACAATGACCAAGGAGGATAGAAGGAGAATTGATGCCTTTGAGCTGTGGTGCTGGAGAAGAGTATTGAGAATACCATGGACTGCTAGGAAAACAAACAGATTTGTCCTGGAAAGGGTTAAACCGGGTGGCTCCTTGGAGGCAAGGATTCTGAGCTCCGCCTAACATACTTTGGACATGTGAGGAGAGACAGGTCCCTGGAGAGGGTTATCATGCTTGGGAGGGTGGAGAGATGGCGCAAGAGAGGAAGGCCCTCTATGAGGTGGATTGATTCAGTGACTGGGATAATTGCAATGGGAGTGTCAGAGACAGTGCGATTGGCACAGGACAGAGTGGAGTTTAGGGCTGTTGTACATAGGGTCGCTATGAGTCGCAAGTGACTCGATGGCACATAACAACAACAACAACAACAGAGAAAGAGTACATATTTCATAAATCCATAGTTGTTATTAAATACATAAATTGTTAAGGGAATGAAATACATAAGTATACATTACACACTTTGGTCAAGTGAACTCTGACTCATAGCAACCCTACATATCAGATTTCCAAGGCTCTAAATCTTACAGGAGTAGATATTTCCTCTTTCTCCAGCAGACGTGGTAGATTCTAACAACCCGCAATACACTCTGCCTCTAGAGCTCCTTAAATACATATGAAATAGGTAAATGCATTATTGGCACACAGGGAAAATACAAAATGCATTATTGTCCTATATTTATTTTGTGGATAGTAAAAATCATTGGTGCCTGAGAACTAATCCAGTATACTCTGAGATTCTGGCAGGACTATTTTTCAAATGTTGCACAGATGATACAGAGTTTGAGAACTTTAACAAACTGGCAAGAACATGATCATTTTAAGGTGCAATTCCAACATTTATTATTATAAATGTTAGTAATGTTAGATTTTTAAAATACCATGTTGACAATTTTTATTTCATATTCATTTTGCTGTTGTTTGTTACATACTGTTGAGTCAGAAGTGACTCATAGCTTACCTCCAGTGGCTTTCCAGGGGTTGTAAATGACATCGGAGGACACTACACATTTTTCTCCCGTGGAGCAGTTGGTGGAGTCAAACGACACACCTTAAGGTTTCAGCACATCCTTTTACTCACAAGGTCACCAGAGCTCCCTACTTTAGTAAATGAAAGATTTCTGTGGCTTGTGCTGGCCAGCTGCTCCATGGAAGGAAGATGACAATCTCCCCATGGAAGGAAGATGACAATCTCCCCATGGAAGGAAGATGACAATCTCCTCTTGAGCGATTAACTGCCTCTGAAAACTTGCTGGAAGCTTAGTTATAAGTTAGTTTCGACTCAACAGTACACACAGACTCTGTACTAGTCAGAAAAAGAAATTAAAACATCAAATGGCAATTACTGAGATAGGGCACATTGTGAAAACATGTAATATTATCAAGATAAGAAGAAAAGAACCAACAGCATATATCCTTTAAAACGAGTTTTGGTATAAGTTAGATAGAGAGAAAAATAGAAATCCCTTCTACTTTGAGTTGAGAAGAAAGAAATTTTATTTTGAATGATTCTTTAAAATACTTTGATATTTGCAGAGAGTTGAGCCAGGTAATCTAGTATCAATTTTAATTTTTATGTATACATAGCCTAAGGTTGTCTCACTTAAAAGGTCATCTTTCTGCCTATATCCTGACTTATTATGGAAGATTCATAGCAATCATTTATGAGGAAAATAAAGTACGTATGCCCCACATTCAGGACCCTTCTTGTTAATTTAAATTAACCCCTAAATATCCTAAGTTATATATAGAGTGTTGTTGTTGTGTACTATCAAGTCAGAACTGGCTCTGATCTGACCTTCTAGTAGAATTTTAGAGGCAGTCAGTCACATGGGGGGAGGCTGTCATCCTTTCCCCGCAGAGAACCTGGGAGATTGGAACTGTGTGCCTGCAGGATAAAAATACAGCTTCTCACCCCTAGGCCACTGGACCTCATATACAGACTGTTGTGTATATGCATCGTGTACTGTTGAGTCAGGACTCACCCATAGCTGACCCTCTGGTAGATTTTCAGAGGCAGTTAATAATATGGGGTGAGAATGTCCATCCTTCTTCCACAGAACAAATGGTGGGATTTGAACCATGTGCCATTGTTATTGGTGTGCAGCTTCTTGACATTAGGCCACCAAAGCTCCCTCTATATAGACTACTGAATCATTAAAAAAAACTTTCCTTAGAGGTTATCAGAATAGACTTTCCATTCTGTACGTGTTCTTTGACCTTGGCACACATTCTGTATCATAAGAAAGACGCAATCAAGCTATGCTCCAATCACAAACATATTGTTAATGTCCGTTGACAATATAGAAATTGTTAAAAAATGTAACAAACATTTGAAATAAATTATTTTTTGTTTGAATTTTGTACATTTGATGATTTAGCCATAACAAATACCATTCCTTTTAATTATTATTGTATTTTCTTTTAAATTGATTTTCAGGAAAGTTTACAGAGACTTTGGATTTCTATTCATTCATTGTTGCACTTTTCTCCCTGCTCACCCCTTCCCCTGATTTGTTTTCTTTTTTGAAAAGTACAAGGGAAAAAAAAGTACAAGAAAAAAAATATGCCATTGTTATTCAATCCCTCCCTCCATGTCCATTTCTACTTCATTCTGGACTCCTGTCATAACAATAATATCTAATCAAGTCAGTCCTCTTTTATAACAGTGGCATTACACCGTATTTGTCTTTTTGTGACTGAGCTATTTCACTCCACATAATGTCCTCCAGGGTTGTTCATTTTGTGTAATATTTCATGAGACCCTTGTTTTTCAATGCCACATAGAATTCCATTGTTATTAATTTTAATGGAAGTTTATAGAAACTTTGGATTTCCATGCATTCATTATTGCATTTTTTCTCCCTGGCAATTGTCCCCCTGAGCCAGTTAGCTCTTCTCTTTGAAAAGTAAAAGAAAATTCTTTCATTGTTATATAATCCCTGCCCTCGAAATAAATAATTATAATTTATTTATAACATGGATAAATGTCTATTATATGATACAGATTACCTAAATCTATATTCTATTTAATAATTCCATGTGCATGAGTGTAATCTTAGTTTAAATTAGATACTACTAAATAGATGAATGATTCTTAAAACATAAAATATATACATATTTATTTAAATTTACATTTACAACAAAGTAAGGCCCTTAGTTCCTCTTTCTAAATTTTAGCTTACTCTTTATAATAGTATATGCATATTATGACATTGTAAAATTCCATAGATTTGCTTTACTTTTCAGAAGTAAGAAGGCATATATTTAAATAATGTAGGTTTTATTTAAGAGTAACATCGTAAATGGGAAACTATTTTTAAAAAGAACCTTTAAAATTCTGTATTTATTTTTCTAAAATGGTAAAATTTTAACTGCGAAAGTGTTAGTAAATAAATGACTTGTACATTCTTAAAGATATTTTTTTCTTTATATGGCAGTCTTAGAAGTTGTACTGATTTGAAGACCATAAAAATGAATTTCAAATTTATTGAAATTTTAGGATTAACATTTCAGCTGCCTATTCAAACACAGCAAACATACAACAAAATAGATGAGTTGGTTTACTGCTAATTCTAATTCAAAGGGAGGAATCCCAGGATAGCAAAGGTGATTAAGTGTTTGACTACTGGCTCAACACCAGAAGTTTGAATCAACCCAGAGACACCTTGGAAGACAGGCCAGGTGATTTGTTTCTTGAAAGGTCACAACCTTGAAAATACTATGGAACAGTTTTACTTCGCACACAAGGGATTGTCATGAACTCTTTAGTAACTAACAACAATGGTTTAGGTTTAGTAAACTCTTGTACAAATGTGAGAGTAATCTTTTGATTTAATCAGTAGACTACTCACTAAGGCTTAGCAAGAACTTGCTTTGGTGGGATTTTTTTGTTTGTTTGTTTTTTGTTTTTAAGGTGAGAAATGATGCATGACGAGAAACATTTATGTGTACAAACTAATATCTCACTAAAAGCAACTATAAGGCTCCCCAGACTTCTCAGTGTTAGCATTTTAAGATTAGGGACCAATAGAAAGTTTCATGAGTGATTAAAGACAATTCTAGCTCATCTGAATTGATGGCAGAGAGAGTTGTAGCTCAGACCAGTAGATCAGTTCTGATTTTTATTTGCACTATCATTGAAACAACAATAGCAAGAGAAAAAAAATCACAAAAGCCATTTCAGCAAGTGATAGACAATTATTAAAAAATTACTAAAAGTCTATATTATAATTTTTAGATTGCTAATGTTCACTTAGTACTCGCAATTCAATGAATGACAACTGGTTAACTGCTTTTTAAAATGAGCATTTTTAAATTTTATCCTTTATTACTGTTTCTCTAATGCTATCTTTCTTTGGCTAATGTCAGCTTATATCTAAATGCATCCTTTATTTCTGTTTTAAATTCTGATAGCAAACAAAAGTAATTGGGTAGGATATTATAAAAATTTACACATGCCAAAAATGACTAAAAGCTATGTATGCTTTCTTCATAGATGGTACTTGGACTTTCTTTTCAGTGGAAAAGTTATTTCTATAGTATTTTGTTGTTGTTAGTTTTCAAATTACTTACATTTTTATTATGACTTGAGCTTACAAAGTATTTTTTTGTCATTTTACCAAGATTTATTTTTTTACATTGTTTATTGTTGCTGTTGTATTGCTGAATTGGAATTGACTCATAGCTGACACTCCAGAGGGTCTTCAGAGGCTTAAAATCACCTAGAACGAGATTGTCCATTTTTTTCCTACAGAGCAGCTGGAGATTCAAATTCATTATGTCAACTGTTGCTGTGTAGAGTTGGAATTGACCCATAGCTCATCTTTTGGCTGGTTTTCAGAGATAGTAAATCATACAGAAGAAGACTGTCCATCCTTTTTCAGTGGAGCATCTGGTGAATTTGAAACAAATTCCTTTGGGATTTCAGTGTACTTTCTTACCACTAGACTACCAGAAACAGTAGGACTCTCCTTTTTGATAAATTAGTCATGAGTATTTTGTTCCATAACATTAACTACAATATGCACAATGTAGGATTGTTGGTTCATTCCATATTGCCCTTTGCATCTCTCATCCTAAGAAGAGTTTATTATTTCTCAAATAATTTTCTACTCCTCACTTTCCTCCCTGGTAAACCATTCTAGATTGATTCTCTCCATATGTAATCCTTTCTTTAATTTTTTACAACAGTGATTACATACCATATTTGACCTTTTGTGATGAACTTATTTTATTCAGCATAATGTACTCTACATCCATCCATGGTATTTAGTGTTTCATAAATGTATATTAAAAGATGCATTGTGATGGGAAAGTATGCTGTTATGGGCCTCTCCAAAGTACTGAAGAGCAATGGTGTCACCCCAGAGACTATGGTGCACTTCATACAGGCCATAGTCTTTGCAGTCACTTGCTTTGCATCAGAGAGCTGGATAATGAGTAGGAAGGATAGAAGGAGAATCATTGCCTTTGAGCTGTGGTGCTGGACAAGAGTATTGAATATACCATGGACTGCTAAGAAAACAAACAGGTTTCTCCTGGAGAGGGTGAAACCGGGTTGCTCCTCATAGACAAAGATTCTGTAGCTTCGTCTGACATACTTTGGACATGTTGCAAGGAGGTACCAGTCCTTAGAGAAGGACCTCATTCTTGGGAGGATGGAGGAACAGTGCAGGAGAGGAAGGGTAAGGTAGATTGATTCATCGACTGGGGTAATAGGGGTAGCTGTGTTGGAAACAGTGAGACTGGCACAGGATAGGGCAGTGTTTAGGGCTGTTTTACATAGGGTCGCTATGAGTTGCAAGCAACTCGATGGCACATAACAAAAACAATAATGTTATTTTTCAGTGCTGCATAATACTCCATTGTGTGAATATTATAATTTCTCTAAATGTTTATTCACTAATGGGCACTTGGTTATTTCCCCTTATCTTTTGGCAATTGTTAATAATTATTTAATAAACATGAATATGAGTCTGTATGTCACAACTTTTATTTTTTAAAGATTGTTCTAAGTAGTAGAATAGCTGAATCAAATAAATGGTACTTTGATTTTTAATTTTTTAAGAAATAACAAATTTCTTAGTATAATAGTTGTACCATTTTACATTCCCACTAGCAATGTTTGAGAGTTCTAATCTCACTGCAACATTACTAGCATTTGGTTTTTGCTACCCTACTGAATTTTGTTACTGTTGCTTGGGTAAGATGATAACTAATTGTGTAGATTTGTGCAAGAGTTTTTCCAATTAACAGAGTTTTGGTGTTTTGAATTTTATTTTTCTTTGTTGTTGTTGTTGTTAAAAGGAAAGTGTAATTATCATCAAACATCTAACTATACAGTCAACTAAAATATTTTACAAGAATTATATTAATATTCTATCTCTAAAAATTAAAAGGACTATCTTGCTGTTGCTAGATTATTAGGTTTATGCTCAAAAAACTAAGAATAATTTGTTAGCTGCTACTGACTGAGGTAAATGAAAAACACACTGAATATTATTCCTTAGATAAAATATAAAAGGGATCTTGGTCACTGAGAAAACACACAGAGGAACATGCCTATAACTTCTTTATGTCCTTGAGTTAGAAATCAAAGTATGCCAAATCAGTTAAGATTAAGTTTCAATTCTCATGCTTTAAGTTAAATATCAACATATGCTTTGGTATCATCTATAATAAAAGGGATACTATAGTAAACAATATATATTGTTTTAAAACTCCCTCATTTACAAATTTTAAAGTTGTTTATAAAATAAAAACCCCCACAAAGTAAAATCTCATCTTTGCTATTTATTTTAATCATCTTGCCAATGATGCTAAACTGGTGTGTGTCACATTCTCTTCATCTGAAAAATACAAAAACTAAAGATCACTGAAAGGAATAAAAAAAAAAAAACAAACCACAAAACACCAAACCTGATGTGAATCAGTTAGCAACTAGGAATACTTCAATGAATGTATTATCAAAAAAGAAATAATTTTAACAAGAAATTGCAAAATGGACTTGAAGGAATAATTACAATGAGTTCATTTTTAGTGTTCTAATGCAAGGTTTAATATCTAAACCATTCATAGTGGTAAAATATTACAGTTCTTTAAAACCATTTTTAAGGGTACAACTTAGTGACATTAATTACATTTGATATGTGTACACCTGCCATCATTGCCAACAAGGAGGCTGCACATATCTGGTGGTCCAATCCATCAGTAGCTCATTTGAAGAAAAACAGGTAGTCTCCTCACGTTGTTTATTGCAGCTGTGAAAACCGGTGGAGGGCTGCTGTAAGTCAGAACTGACTTGATGGCAGTGAAGGCAGGTTTGAATTCTGAGTTAATAAAACTAGGTTCTCCAATAAAGAATAACTACTCCTATCTTCCTCACTTCAACCATTAGTTATGGTTGTTGGGTCCCCTTTTGTTCACTCCAAAACAAAAGAAAACAAAACAAACAAAATCCTCTCTAACTGTGGTCTATCCAGTGGACCACTGATAAAGTTTTATCTATAAGCAGAATATTGAATAATCCTGCAAGTATTAAAAGAAGATGAAAAGAGTATACAGTCATTATACCAAAAGTAATTGGCTGATACAGAAGAATTTAATGAAACAACATATGAGCAAGGGCCTATGGTGATGAAGTTCAGACTGCTATGAAAGAATTGGCTAAGAATAAGGCCCTAGAAATTGATGGTATACCAACTGACATATTTCATGTAACACACGCTGCCCTAGATGTGCTCACCAAGTTGTGCCAAGAAATCTGGAGAACAACCACTTGGCCAACTGACTGGAAGAGATCTATATCTGTTTCCATTCTAAAGAAAGGTGATCCCACAGAGTGTGGAAATTATCAAACAATATCATTAATAACACATGCGAGCAAGATTCTGCTGAAGATTATCCAAGAACGACTGGAACAGCTCATCAACAGAGCACTACCAGAAGTGCAGGGTAGGCTTAGATGGGCTTATGGTACTACGAATATTGTTGCTAGTGTTGGATGGATCTTGGTTGAAAGCAAAGAGTACCAGAAGAATGTCTATCTTTGTTTCATTGATTATGCAAAAGCATTGGACCTTGTAGATCATAACAAACTGTGGGTAACTCTGAGAAGAATGGATATTCCAGAACACTTGATTGTGCTAATGCTAAACCTATTCTTGGACCGGGAGGCAGTCGTCAGGACAGAGCAGGGAAACAATGCATGGTTCAAAATGGGGAAGGGTGTACACCATCACTACATCCTTTCTCCATACCTTTTCAATCTTTATACAAGAACATATTATCCAGGAGGTTGGGCTCTATGAGGAGAAATGTGGCATCAGGATTGAAGGAAGAATCATCAACCATCTGCATTATGCAGATGACACAACCCTGCATGCTGAAACTGAGGAGGACCTGAAGCACTTGCTGTGGAAGATCAGGGACTGCAAACTTCAGTATGGCTTGAAGCTCAATATCAAGAAAACAAAGATTCTCACCACTGGGCCAATTGGCAGCATCATAAAAGATGGTGAAGAGACTGAGATTGTTCACAGCTTTAGTTTGCTTGGCTCCACAGTCAACACTCTTGGCACCAGCAGCCAGGAAATTAAAAGAGGTGGATTGATTCAATGACTGGAATAATTGGGATGGGAGTGTCAGAGACAGTGTGATCGGCACAGGACAGAGCAGAGTTTAGGGCTATTGTACATAGGGTCGCTATGAGTCGCAAGCGACTTGAAGGCACATAACAACAACAATTGCGATGGGACCAGTCCTTGGAGAGGGACATCATGCTTGGGAGAGTGGAGGGGTGGCACAGGAGAGAAGACCCTCAATGAGATGGGTTGATTCAGTGACTGGGGTAATGGGGGAGGGAGGGTGTGTTGGAGACAATGAGATTGACACAGGATAGGGCAGAGTTTAGGGCTGTTGTACATAGGGTCGCTATGAGTTGCAGATGACTTGATGGCACATAATAACAACATGCATTTGCTTGTCCTAAATGGTTCATTTAAGTGGGGTCATATAGCTTTTGTCATTTTATATTTTCAAAACTTAAGATTTAGCAAACATATTGCGATGGGAAAGTGTGCTGTTAGGGACCTCTCTAAAGCACTCAAGAGCAATGGTGTCTTTCTGGAGACTAAGGTGCACCGGATACAGGCCATGGTCTTTACAATCATTTGTTATGCATCAGAAAGTTGGACAATGACTAGGGAGGATAGAAGGAGAATTGATGCCTTTGAGCTGTGGTGCTGGAGAAGAGTATTGAATGTACCATGGACTGCCAAGAAAACAAACAGATTCACCCTGGAGAGGATTAAACCAAGCACCTGCTTGGAGGCAAGGATTCTGGGGCTTCGTCTGACATACTTTGGGCATGTTGCAAGAAGGGACAGGTCTTTGGCAAGGGACATCATGCTTGGGAGGGTGGAGGGACAGCGCAAGAGGGGAAGACCCTCTATGAGGTGGACTGATTCAGTGACTGGGGTAATCAGGATGAGTGTGTCAAAGGCAGTGGGACTGGCACAGTAGATAGAGGCAGGGTTTAGGGCTGTTGTACATACAGGTCGCTATGAGTTGCAAACGACTTGACGCCACATAACAACAACAACAAACAAGATTTAGCAAAAATAGTTAAAAGGAGCTCTGATGGCCTCATGGGTAGGGAGTTGCACAGGCAGTTGAAATCTACCGGCTGAGCAATTTCCTCCCAAATAATTTGCAGCCTCTGAAAAATCACTGAAGGGCTAGCCATGACTCAGTTCCCAGTTGACTAATAAATTTTCCTTGCTGTTTAACTTCATTTTTTGTTGTTTGTATAGTGACCAGGACTAATAAATGCTTTATAAAATTTCAAATCATCCATACAAATTCTAATTAACATTCATCAGTTATATTACTATACTATAAAATATTAATTTAAAGCATAATATTCCTTGAAATTAGACTGAATTTTTATTGATAATAAGATGATTTATTATTATTTTATGTGATATGAAAGTACTGACCTGAACACATCTTTATAAAATGCACTATAATCTTTCTAAAACATATGTTATACCAATGCTTTTAAATGTTTTTAGTAATTCTGAATAAAGAGCATTATGTTGTATAACTGAATCCATGCAATTAGGTAGAGGTTATTTCATCACATATTGTCTCAGTTTTTTGAGGAGGAGAAAATGCATCAAGACATTCTCTTTCATATAAATAGTAATATCAAGCTTTAATCGATTGATATTAAAT
Organism: Elephantulus edwardii; assembly: GCF_000299155.1. Lineage (NCBI taxonomy): Eukaryota > Metazoa > Chordata > Mammalia > Macroscelidea > Macroscelididae > Elephantulus > Elephantulus edwardii. The sequence goes on along the minus strand of NW_006399763.1, from coordinate 26,682,655 downwards.
GGATAAAAACGAAAATATATTGTTATTCTAATTTTGAATCTTTATGTATATATAGTTAAGGACTTGGCTGCTAACAGAAAGGAGACAGTTTTGAAATCACCACTGGTTATGGGAAAAGAGAGCAGGTGATCTGTTCCTATAAAAATTGTTCTATGTTAGGTACCATCAAGTCAGCTCTGATTCAGAGACCCTAAGTACAACAGAAAGAAATCATGTGTCATCCTAACAACCTAAGACAATTTATAGGTCAGATCTAGTTTGTCCTATAATATCACTATCAGCAACATGCAATGATATTCTATTGGTTCCATGTATAAGACCTGACATGGATTCATCTCTTTTTATTTCTTCAATACCAACTACTGTTACATTCTTGTATCTTCCTTACATTTTTTTTTTTATGTCAGGAGTGCAAAAATAATAAAAATCAAGTTTCTGTGACAGAGGCATACTCTTTTCTTTACGTGGTCATGCATGATATTTTATGACTCTCTGGTCTGATTTCAATGACATGAAAATTTTTATCCCTAATTTTCTCTAAAAGCTCTACTCGAACTTCAAGACAACTGAAGATTTGACATCTCCAGACTTAGTATACTCTTCACCTATGATAATTACTATTTATATGCCTCTTTATTTGACAGAATATGAGGTGCTCTGTTGCAGCAAATATATTTAAGGTTACATTCCCCGACACAGCACAATGGCAAATAAAAGCTTAGTTGGCATTCAATATACATTTGTGAAACAAAGAGGTAGAAAGTTGTTCTGAAATTTAGACAATTCATCTGCCAAATGAGTGATTATGACTTTGAAAAAATTATCATAAACACTAGTTTGCTGATGGGCATTTGGCCTGTTTCCATTTTCTTGCTATTATGAATAATACTACTGTGAATATAGGTATATAAATCTTCATTTTCATCTCAATTCTATTTTATTTGTAATATATTACTACCAGTGGAACATCTGGATTATATGGGACCTCTATACAGTTTTTCTCAGGAAATGTTAAATTGCCTTCTCAAGTGGTTGCACACTTCTAACATCACACCAGCAGTGCATGAGAGTGGCAATCTCTCCACATCCTCTTTAACATTTATTACTTGCTGTCATATTAAACTTTGCTACTACTAGTAGGGCGAGATGGTATCTCATTGTTGCTTTGATTTGCATATCTATGATAACCAACGACATTAAGAATTTCTACGTGTGTGTTGGCCATCTGATCATCAGCCTTTGTGAAAATTCTTTTCATTTAGTCTTTTGTCCATTTTGTGGTTAGGGTGTCAGTCATTTTCTTGTGGAGGCCCTTTAATATTCTGTAAATTTTCATTAATGTGACCTTTGTCTGAGATGTCATAGATTGAGAAATTGTGCTACGTTTACCCAATAGAATACTATGCAGCACTAAGAAGAAATGCTTTCGTTAAATACATATAACATGGGAGACTAGAGAGTATTATGCCAAGTTAACTAACTTAGTATCACAAGGATAAATGCTGCATACGACTATTATTGCCAAAATAGAAGGATAACTAATAAGTTGAGTATAAAAGAACAAAAGAAGAAGAGGCAGGGGTGAAAAGGGTGGCAAATGGGGAGGGGAGGAAATAATTAGGATAGCCTAGTTTAGAGAGCAGATGGGAGGGGGATAGCAAATGTTGAGGTGGGGTGAAGAAATGAAAAATATCCATTTTGGGCCTGAAAAGATGGAGTAAGTGTAGGCATGAATGAATGGTGATTGATTTTGTAAAACACAAGGTACAAAATTTGTTTGATGAAACACAATGTGAATGAATTAATGTGTGAAGCACAATGTACATGAATAAAATCCAAGGGATATGAATCTTGTATGCAAACCGACATAAAATAAAATGATAATAATATTTTCAAGGTGAATATTATTGATAGTGTTGTTATATACCATTGAGTCAGAAATGACCCATAGCTGAACCTCCAGTGGGTATTCAGAAGCAGTTAATTACATGGAGGAGATTGGCCATCCTTCTCTCATGGAACAACTGGTGGCCTCAAAATGCATGCCTTCAGTATTCTTAGAATTTTAAATATCTATGACTGATGGTTGTCTTGGAGAGGGTTAAACCAAGTTTCTCCTTGGAGGCTAGGATACTGAAGTTCTGTCTCATATAACTTTGAGCATGTGGCCAGAAGAAACTGGTCCTTTGAAGAGTAGAGGGATAGCACAGGAGAGGAACATTCCTGATGAGATAGTCTAATAGAGTGACTGGGACAATGGAGATTGGTGTGTTGGAATTAGTGAGACTTGGTCAGAACAAGGCAGGAGTCATTATAGGCTGCTGGAGACTTGATGGCACATAACCATGACGACAACAACAAAATGTCTGATGGAAGGTCTGCAATAGGTATACTACAACTGTGTATGAAGACATTACTCAGAAAAATAATAGCAGATATTATTATTGGAAAACTGATTATTTAAAAGAAAATAAAGGCAAAATGCAGCACTACAAGTTATAAAGACAATTTTTCTTTGGTCTTCCTTAAGATACCATGTGTCAAAGGTGTTTGATAAAAGCATGTGGAACATTACAATATTATGCTATTAACACCTATTGCTTTAGTTCCATATCCAAGAAATTCCCCTTGTCATCACAAATAGCAATAAATAAATCAGCTCTTTTATGTTAAAAATTAAGGACAGAGAAGCAATTTTATTACCACAGATAAACTTTCATTTTGTGGTGTAAATATAACATAGAATGTTATAATGAAGTATTTTATAAGTACTAGGTATATAGGCAAACAACATTGACCATACATATTCAGAGCAATAGACAGTGACAGAGTAATTAAAGATAAATCCTCCCACAACATACTGTATTTATAATCATGCTTTCATCTTGAATCATATAAGACATTTCTATTCCTTTTAATATGTGAGAGTAAATATTGTGAGGAACATGTTAATCTTTTAGGTTAGAATATAATTATAAATTAGATATATGACATAATGTCTTTAAATCTTGTAAAAGAGCATGAAAAATTTAAGAACTGAAAATTACACATTTATTTCCAAATAATAAGATTTTAAAAATAATGATAGTTTTAAGATCACTTAAGAATTATTTTTTTTTAAAATCAGGTATACATTTTTTTGACTATGAAAATCACATAACATTCAACACAATAACTTGTTAGTTATAATTTAGTTTGTAAGATATTAATTCTATTACCATTTAAATTATTTGCAAGTATGGTTTGTTATCTATTTTAAGACCACTAAAAATTTAGTGATAATTTAAGGATATTTTAATAGCTACTTTATGAATTTTATTATCAAGAAATTACTTATAAAAGATGGAAATATATTTTCCTCTGTTTCAAAGTATGCATGTTTTACAATGTGAGATAGAGTTTCAAAAGAAGACATAAAGGGAAATAAGCCATTTAGAAAATTATATATGAAGGTTTATCTGTCATGCTGTTATGGATCATTTTTGCTCCCAAGCTCATCTTTACAAAATCCCCAGTTTCTTCCTTTGACATTTGAAAGAAAATATCGTCATTCTTATATCTTTTTTAAACCAATCTGTCGACATTGGTATCAAACAACTTTGAACTGATGTTGAATTGTGTAACAAGTGACAATATCAACTCCCAAGACAGCTAAAATGCTTGCTTCATGAATGAATTTTGACAGGTCAGACACAAACCTGATACTTATAAATGTGCCATAGCAATAAGTGAATATCACAAATAATACTGAAAGGCTCCTATTTCTTTAGAAAGCATATTTATATTCACTGGGAAAATGTTATATATTAATTATTATTCCCTTGTCCTATCTTTGTTGTGATTCAGTTCTAGCTCTATATTTTTCAGTGGCAAAGTATTTACCACCTGTTTGTGGATAAAAATTGTGGCCTGTAGGTGTAGGTACTGCTGTTTGTAAATGACTCCCAATGGCAACAAGACATCATTTTCCCAGGTGGGCTACTCATTTACTTTGTTTTCTTTCTCCCACTATTCATTTATGGTGACAAGTGTCAATTATGGGCAGGAGATTTATAGGACAGGAAAGATAAAGTCCAATTTACAAATCATTTCCCGTGCAAGCAGACAGGTGCAATGACAGAGCTAGCTTGCTGTAATTGAATTTCTTGCTGCTATCTACTCAGTCACAAGAAGATGTCAACCTCAAGGATGTTAGCTGTGGAAAAAGTCTTAATAGAGTATGATTTTTGTATGTGGGAATGACAATATTGCCCAAGTTTTAACTCTCTCTGCACTATATATAGGATATACGTAAATACGAGTATACCTCAGAGATCCTGCAGATTAGGTCCCAGACCTCAAAAATGAAGCAAAAGGCACAAAAAAAGAGAATCACAAGAATTTTGTTTTGTTTTGTAGTTTATTTACAATCTATGGTAGTCTATTAAGTATGCAATAATAAGAAAATTTTGAAAAGCTTAAGTAAAGTAAGAATTATCAAAGTGTGACACAGAAAGTAAATACTGTGATAAAATGGACTTTGATAAACTTGATAGATGCAGAGTAACTGGAAACTTCCAATTTGCAAACCTGGAGTATCTATGAGGTGCACTAAAGTATATTAAGAGAGGTATGCTTGTAAACTCCTTGTTTTTTCTTTGTAATAATACTGTTCTTTGTTCCTTAAATGAGTAATGCTCCAGGGACAATGTGTCAAGGTATCCTGAACTGAAATGAAAATTGAGTAAAAAATCCCTTCCTAATTTCTTGAAAAACTGATTTATGTATAATTCTTGAGAAAATAAAAGTGAGAGTATTTGAAGAACTACACTTTTTGACTCAGAATCAAAATAAATTTAACAGAAACTTTTAACAAAAATATCATTAAACTGCTATAAATTTCTATATATGAGTTTTAATTTGTTTGAAAGAACATATGAATATGCTATATATCATAATAGTAATGGGCTCAACTATGTTAGAGATGATGAAGATGGTACAGGACAAGACAGGATTCAAATCTTGTTCCTAGGACCGCTATTACTTATACTCAACAGCACATAACAACAATAGTTGTCAAAATTGTTTTATCTCCCTTACTATTTTTACATTTTAAATTTCAATCTTAAAACTTTTTAAATATATATGCTACTAAGTAAGAATTCACATATGTCATCATAAATCACAGTTTCTGAGGTCTGTAGGATGTAAGAGACAACCAATACCTTTCTTTAGTCTAAACATATTATATTGAATATATTTATGATATATATTTATATATCATAAATATATATGTTGTTTGTTGTTATGTGCTGTCAAGTCACCTGCAACCCATATATACTTATATATTATAACACATATTTGTATTTTATATATATATACACACACACCTCAGGAGTGGCATCAACTTATTGACTTCCTCTGGAAACTCTATGAACTTTGATAAATGGCAATATTCATAGAAAGGCTTCAGGCCTTTTGTTCATAGGGTCACTATGAGTCGTGCTCAGTTTGACGACAACAACAACAACAACAACAACATACTATTATTATAACAAGGGAGCTTTGATATCCTATTGGTAAGAAACTGCCCTACAATCCCAAAGACACATGGTTCGAATCCACCAGCTGCTCCATAGGAGAAGGATGGACAGTCTCTTCCTGTGTGATTTACTGTCTTGGAAAACACACTAGAGGGTCAGCTGTGGGTTGGATCAACTCAACATCGATATATACATTGAAGATTTTTAAAAAATGGATAGAATCATACATTGACAGAAAGCCTGAAATTCAAGCAGGATTCAGAAGAGGCTGAGGTACCAGAGATGTCACTGCTGGAGTCAGATGGATACTATCTGAAAGCTAAGAATACCTGAATAATGTCTATTTGAGTTTTATTGACTATGCAAAGGGATTTAACTGTGTGGCTCGTAACAAATTATGGTTAACATTGATAATTATGAGGATTCCAGAAAACTTAATTGTATTAATATGAAATCTACACCTTGCCCAAGAAGCTGTTGTCTGAATGCAGCAAGGGAATATTGCATGGTTGAAAATCAGGAAGAGTGTGCATCAGGTTGTATCCTTTCTCCATTCTTATTCAGTCTGCATGCTGAGCAAAGCCAGACTCTAAGCAGCAGCATTTGGTGTCAGGATTAGAGGAAGGCAGATTACATAATTTTGCTAAATTAAAGTAAGGAAAATGTGAAACACTTGCTGCAGAATATCAAAGACTACGGCTTTCATTATTGATTGTACCTCAACATAAAAAAAAAAATAACGGAGAAAGCATTGAAGCTGTGAAATAATCATCTTCCTTGGATCAATAATCAACTTGTGGTACTAGCAGTCAGAATACCAGGAGGTGTGCTGCATTGGGCAAGTCTACTGTCAGGGACTTCTCCAAAATGGTACAGAGCAATGATGTCAGTTTGATAATGTCACCCAGGCCAAGATCTTCTCAACTACCTGCTATGCGTCAGAGGGATGGACAATGAATAAGGAATACAGGGATGCCTTTGAGCTGTGGGGCTGTAGAAAAGTACTTAATATCCCTTGGAGTGGCAAAATAACAAAAAAGTTTATATGTTTCCTCTTTCATACTTTGAATGTATCAAAGCTAGTCCCTGGAAAGGAACATTATGCTTGAAAAAACTACAGAGAAGAAGAACCCCAGTGAGATGGACTGACATAGTGGTGTAAGTAATGGGTTCTAGTGTGTCAGAGATTATAAGGATGACACAGGTTAGAGCAATATTCAGTTTGGCTGTACTTAGGGTAGCCATGAGTCTTACTTGACTTGATGGCACATAACAATAACTACATATATAAAATAATGATCTATGTAATAATGATATGTAATAACTCTATCTCTATCTATCTATCTATCTATCTATCTATCTATCTATCTATCTATCTAATCTATATTTGGTGACAGGCATCACCTTTGTGTTAGTAGCACATGTTCGTAAGGACTAGGCCACCAGCACTACTCTATATAAATATTATGTGTGTATGTATAGAATTATTCATGTCTTAATGATTATATATGTGCATATAAAGAATATATAGTGAACATTAGAAACAAAGTTCTGGTGGCCTAATGGTAAGAAGCTGTGCTACAATCCCAAAAGCATGTTGTTCAAATCCACCAGATGCTTCACGGGAGAATCCTGGACAATCTTCTCTCATGCAGTGTACAGCCTCTGAAAACCCTCTGGAAGAGTAGCTATGGGTCATTTCTAACTCTGTAGCACACAACACATTTATGTGTCTATTTGTGTGTATAAATATACCACATATAACACACACACACAGACACACAGACACACACACACACACACACACACACATAGTTATGCTTGACAATAAACTGAAAGGATGGTGATTCTAAGTCACCCAGAAATGCCTTAGAAGAAAGGCCAATCTGTTATATCAGTGGTAATTAATTACAAAACATATATTATATATGAATGATTATATAAAACATAAGGTACATGAATAAACTACAATATATATGAACAATTGTGTAAAACATAAAGTACATGTAAAATACACTTTATATGAATGATTATATGCAAACCAATAAAATGGGTTTTTTATATAATTATCATGTTGTTGTTGTTATGTGCCGTCAAGTCATTTGTGACTCATAGTGGTGACCCTATGTACAACAGCCCTAAACCCCACTCTATCCTGTGCCAATCTCATTGCCTCTGACACACCCATCCCGATTACCCTAGGCACTGAATCAATCCACCTCATAGAGGGTCTTCCCCTCCTGCACTGTCCCTCCACTCTGCCTATCATGATGTCCCTCTTTAAAGACCTGTCTCTCCTTACAACATGTCCAAAATATGTCAGGCGAAGCCCCAAAATCCTTGCCTCCAAGGAGCAGCCTGGTTTAACCTTCTCTAGGATGAATCTATTTGTTTTCTTGGCAGTCTATGGTACATTCAATACTCTTCTCCAGCACCACAGCTCAAAGGCGTCAATTCTTCTTCTATCCTCCCTAGTCATTGTCCAACTCTGATGCATAACAAGTGACTGCAAATACCAAGGCCTGTATCAGGCACACCTTAGTCTCCAGAGAGACACCGTTGCTCTTGAGTACTTTAGAGAGGTCCCTAACTGCAGCTTTTCCCATCGCAATACGTTTTTTGATTTCCTGGCTACTGGTGCCAAGAGTGTTGACCATGGAGCCGAGCAAACTGAAGCTGTGAACAATCTCAATCTCTTCACCATCCATCCTGATGCTACCAATTGGTCCTGTGGTGAGAACTTTTGTCTTCTTGACATTGAGTCTCAGTCCATATTGAAGGCTGCAGTCCTTGACCCTCTGCAGTATCTAACCTTAAAATATACTATGTCACTTCAGTCATATGTTTAATTACATTATTATCGATCTTTTACTAATAGTACATCTTATTAATTTCCATGGATTTCTAACTTTGTATGCCCTCACTTTTCCAGCAAAATATTGTTTTGCATTTCTAGCTATTTTACAGTCATTTCAGAAAGCTTTTTAATTATTTTTCCCTATTTTAATTAATTTTAATGAAAGAGTATAGAGACTTTGGATTTCTATTCATTCATTGTTGCACTCTTCTCCCTGACCACTTATCCAGTTTGCTCTTTTCTTTGAAAAGTAAAATTCTTTCAATGTTGTACAACCCCTCCCCCCATTCCACTCCACTATACAGCCTTCATTCTTGACTCCTGTCATGACATTAATTTCCCCACTTAACTGATTTCATCTCCTTGTCAAAAATCAGTAGGTAGACCATAGGTAGATGGGCTAATTTCTGGATTCTTAATTCTATTCCATTGATCTCTGTGTCTGTCATTGTACTGGTAGTATGGTGTCTTGACACCATAGCAGTGTAGTAGGATTTGAAATCGAGGATTGAGATGCCTCCTACCTTGACATGAGATGGGACTTTGGGGAGGGGAAGGGAACCGATATTTGCAAGACTGAACACTTCGTTAAACATTTGGGGAGGCAAGCCAATATTGCCAGGACTGCGAACATGGGAACAACTAGAGCCATGAGGCTCGAGGCTGAGATGTGCCTGCATGCATTTTTTGGGAGCTGTCTTGACTGCATTCTGTTATTAATCTGAATTGTAACCCTTAGAATCTCCTAATATGGTTCTGTGTAGTCTGTGAGCTGTCACTTCAGATTTTGAACACAGCAAAGCAGTGGGATTAATGTGGAGATGAGTAGAGGGAGGCATGGGAGTAAGGGGGACATGTGTGACCTCATGAGAATTGGTTTTGTGTTACTGATGCCTTGCATGGGGAAAGTTCCTCCCGTGAATTTGGTAAAGGTCAGATGTGGCCATCCCCATGGCCTCTACTCTTTTTACTGATTCCAAACTCTATTTTGTAAAAATACATTTTGGTTCTCTTTTTACCAATATATTTCCTTTCTCTGGTTGTTGAGATAATTGGTTGGTTGTCAATTGAGTCGGTAAAGATCCTCTACCACAATGAATGCAAGTCTGTATAGCTATTACCAGCCAACAGAGGGGCTGAGAAATGGAAAGCTCTTTACAAGAACAAGTTTCCACTAGAACTAAAAAACCAAAAAATTTAAAAAACAACAAAAAAAGTCCAAACTTTTTCACATACCACCCTTTCAATAACGACACTTACCAATGTATGGGTCAGATATGTTCTAAAATAGGAACTTGATAAGGCCCACATATAACATATTTCCACATCTATACCAGAACAGACTACAAAGGCTGAAGTTAATTCCTTTTTATGTCAGTAAAGTTTCCATGTCAGCACACGACTCTTTAAAAAACCAAAACAAAACAAAACAAAAACACCACAAAATATCACCTTGGTTCCTGTTTCATTTTTAAGTGAAATTTCCATTGATTGTTGTTGTTATGAGCAGCTGAGTTAGCTACAACTCATTGTGACCCCATGAATAACGATCTAAGCCCTGTATACTAGCCTGTGATATCCTCATAATCCCTGATATATTTGAACTCTCCATTATAACTTTTGTATCAATTCATCTTGTTGAAGGTCTTACTCTCTTATTCTGAGCCATTACCTTTCTAAATGTGATGTCTCTCCATGAACTGGTCCCTCCTAACAACATGTGCAAAGTTTATGAGATGAAGTTTCAACATCTGTGCCTCCAAGAAGCACCCTGGTTGCACTTTTTCCAAGACATATATGCTTTTCATTTGTCAGTCCATGGGATATTCCATACTCATCTCTAATGCCACAACATAAAAGCATCTATTCTTCTTCTGTCATAATTAACCATTGCCCTGCTTTCATAGGCACAGCAAGTAAATGAAAAGACTATAGCTTGGATCAGTTGCACCTTGGTCTTTAAACTGACTTCATTACTCTTTAGCACTTAGGAGAACACCCTAATTGCAGATTTTCCCAATGTAACACATTTTTTTTCTTGACTGCTGAATTAAGGGTTTCAATTGTGGATCAAAGTAAGATGAAATCTTCAATAATTTCAATCTTTCTTTCATCTATCATGATGTTCCTTAGTTGCCAGGTGGTGAGAAATTTTGTTTTCTTGATATTGAGTCACAATCTATATTAAAGGATGTAGTCTTTGGTCTCAACACTAGGTATTTTAAGTCTTCCTCGCTTTTGGCAAACAAGGTTGTGACTTCTTCCAATCCGGATGGCACATTCTTCTTCGTAAAATCTAGCTTCTCAAAGATTTGCTCAGCATATAGATTGAACTCAAGAGCAATGGTGTGTCTCTGGAGACTAAGATGCATCTGATACAGGCCATGGTCTTTACAATTACATGTTATGCATCAGAGAGTTGGACAATGACTAGGAAGGATAGAAGGAGAATTGACGCCTTTGAGCTGTGGTGCTGGAGAAGAGTATTGAATGTACCGTGGACTGCCAAGAAAACAAACAGATTCATCCTGGAGAGGGTTAAACCAGGGTACTCCTTGGAGGCAAGGATTCTGGGGCTTCATCTGGGCTTCATCTGACATACTTTGGACATGTTGTAAGGAGGAACAGGTCCTTAGAGAGGGACATTATGCTTGGGAGGGTCAAGGGATGGCGCAGGGGGGGAAGGCCCTCTATGAGGTGGATTGATTCAGTGACTGGGATAATCAGGATGGGTGTGTCAGAGACAGTGCTATTGGCACAGGATAGAGCAGGGGTTAGGACTGTTGTAGATAGGGTCGCTATGAGTCGCAAGTGACTCGACGGCATAGAACAACAACAACATGTGTTATATCAGATATCATCTTTCTAGGAGGTACTAACAGGTCAGTGTTACGTTAAACACAGCCTAAGCCTCTGTGACATATGCATTCTTTGCTGTTGATCTCTATACTATCTTCAATCTAATATAACTCAAAATGTAAGAAAAGATATAATTTCAGTAGGACATGTTATGTTTAATCAGTATAGAAAATAACATTCTTGAGAATAGGTTTTTAAAATTTTCTGTATTGTATTATTTACATATATTATTAGCTTATTCTTTACATGAAATAAACCAAAGAAGTAGCTAATATTATATTCCTTTTACACATAAGCATTTTAAGGTCCAAAAACGTAACAAAGCTTTTCTATTCACACATGTAGAAGTTGAACGAACTTAAAGAGAAATATGACAAAGGTGAGTATATTACACAATTCTACTATTTGAATTATTATGTATAGGCAATAGTTTCCAAATCACATACAATCCTTGAATTCTACTGAGTATAATAGTTCACTTGATTATACTGTAAGGTGTGATTTCCCAAGTTGATATCTTTGCAATTTGTATTCAGCACACAGAAAATGTTATAATCAGAATAGTTTTTAATATAAGTTCCATTCCATGAAAACATTTTGTCCTGTGTCTTACTGCATTTCTAACAAGAATTGTAGTAGGCACACAGCAGGAGGAGAGTAGACAAAGACTATTTTCCAAGACCTTGAATATACAATCTAGTTTTTTTTAAATCGCAAGATTTTTTTTCCTAAAGAAGACATATAAATAACAAAGGAACACATGGAAAGTACATAAATCAACAACCAGATAACTAATCCATATCAACAAGTCAAACTGGAACCATAGTAATCCGTTAACAGGTTACCTAGGATGAATCTCTTAATGGGAGCAGACTGTTTCATCTTAGCTCCCAATGAGGAACTTATAGATTCAAGTAACACTTAGAGTGGTTAGCACTCTAACAAGTAACCCACTATGCCACCAGGATTCCTCATTAGTTATTTTTTGTTGCTGCTGAGTATCCTTGAGTCAAAACTGACTAATATCTGGCCCTGCAGAGGATTTTCAGAGGCAGTAAATGAGACAAGAGGAGAATGTCCATCTTTCTCCTATGGAGCACCTGGTGGATTCTAGTCATGTGCCTTTGGGTTGGCAGAGCAATTCCTTACCATTAAGCCACCGAAGATTAGGGAAATGCAATTCAAAATCACAAGTATATATTACATTAAAGTTGCCTGTTTATCTTATTTAAGAAAGGTAATCTAATAATTGTTGATGAGGCTATGGAGACACTGGAAACCTTGTGTATTACTGCTATATAAAATGGTGCAAATGCAGCAGAAAAATATTTGGTGGATCCTCAAAGTGTTAATATTGAATTATTGTATGACTCAATCTCTCCATTACAGTTATACCCAGGAGACCTGAACAAATGCAATTGTGCACAACATTGTTCATTGTAACAGAAGGAAGAAACAACTCAACTATGCATAAAACTATGAACAGAAATAAAATATGGTATATTCATACACTGGATAATAATCTAGCAAAAAGAAAAAATGACATTTTTATAGAGACTATGAAATGGATGGATCTTTAAAACTATATTATTGTTGTTACGTGTCGTCGGGGCTCTTGTGACTCATACAGCTACCCTATGTACAACAATCCTGTGCCAACCTCATCACCTTTGACACATCTATCCTCATTATCCTGGTCACTGATTCAATCCATCTCACTGAGGGCCTTCCTCTCTTGCACTGTCCCTCTCCAAGGACTGGTCACTCCATGCAACATGCACAATATATGTCCGAAAGACCTTCAGAATCCTTGCCTCCAAAAATCAGCCTTGTTTCACCGTCTATAGAACAAGCCTGTTGATAGTCCTAGCAGTCATTGGTATATTCAATACTCTTCTCCAGCACCAAAGTTCAAAGGCATCAATTCTCTGTCTATCATCTCTAGCTATTGTCCAGCTTTCTGATTTATAGCAAGTAATTGTGAAGACTATGGTTTGGATCAGGCACACTTTATTCTCCAGACAGAGATCGTTGCTCTTCATTACACTGGAGAGGTCCCTGATAGCAGACTTTCCCAATGCAATTCATCATTTAATTTCCTTGCTGGTGGTACCAAGAGTGTTTATTGTGAAGCCAGGCAAACAATATGTTGTTATTGTTATGTGCTGTTGAGTCACTTGCAACTCACAGTAACCCTATATACAACAGATTTGAAACCTGCTCTAGCCTGTGTCAACCTTACTGTCTCCAACACAACTACCCTCATTATTCCAGTCACTGAATCAATTTCTCTTATTGATGGTCTTCCTCTCTTGTGCTTTCCCTCCACCCTTTGAAGCACAATGTCCCTCTCCAAGGAAAAGTCCCTCCTTGCAGCATGCCCAAAGTCTATCAGACAAAGCTTCAGAATCCTTGCCTCAAAAGAACAGCTTGTTTTCACCTTCTCCAGGACAAACTTGATTGTCCTCCTGGCAGTCCATTGTATATTTAATACTCTAGGTAGAATTAAATATCAGACACAAAATAGCCAATGTCTGATCCTATGCATATAGCTATAATAACAAAATATTCAAAGTATTGATTAGTTGTTAACAAAAAATAGAGCAGGGGTGAAAGAATGTGAGTTATTATTGAACAATTAAATGAATTTCAGTTTCGGGTGATTTAAAATACAGAACTGACTACTTACTAACAGTAGTACCACATGATTGATAATTAAATTCTATTCTTGAACATAATAAAAATGGCAAACTTTCAAATATATGTCACCACAATAAGACTTTAAAAGTGCTATAACAAGAATAACTATAATAAATAGTATCCAAAGAACTTTTACAACTTGTAGCAAAAGTAGAAACAGGATCACCCTGGTATAGTATACGCTCTTGATAAAATAACATATGAACATGAAATTTAAGTTGCTTAATAAAATTTTCAGAAACTTTCTATGGATAAGGTTTTCATGATATAGTAAAACAGTTATAAACTATTAAGCAAAAGATGATGTCCTATGTACCGTCAAGTGGAAACCAACTCAGAGATGACCCTCCTGTAGGTTTCAGAGGGAGTAAATCACACAAGAGGAGACTGTCCATCATTCCTAGTAGAGCACCAAGTAGCAGTACCTTCTGACTCACAACACAATTACTTACTATCAGGCAGAGCAAAAAAAAAAATGATTAAAGTGTGAAAGAGTAGTAGACACACACACATATACAAGTGTGTATATATATATATATATA
>NW_006399763.1:26663811-26668007 GCF_000299155.1 Elephantulus edwardii | reverse complement strand
ATATGTACAATAATTAAAGATAATAAGCTGGAAAATTCTGTGCATAAATAGAACTAAGAAGTGTTATTTAAAGTATGCAAAAATCATATTTAAAGAAGAAGATGATGATCAGAATTTTAAATTAGAAAAGATGCATAAAAAAGCAACTCACAGTATATTCACAAATTACCATAGACAAAAAGTACATAAAAATTGCTGTTATTAATAGTATTTTTTTTACTGAGATGTTATTTTGCCTATCACATTTCTGCTGATTTGGGAAGTGTTGTGAAACTTGCATTTTTGCAGTGCATAAGGAAAAAGAAAAAGACAATACGCAGTATTAAAAAGGACTCTTAATAGAATTCAATCTTCCGGAGCACAATTTGGCTGTCAATAATAAAATGGTCATTTTTTTAACCAAATAAGTCTGTTTCTAAGAACCTACCCTAGAGGATAATAAAAAATAGATAAAGTGATTTTTACCCAAGATTATTACTCACAAGAAAAGCTCTAAAAACAGCAGCTTGAGTGTATGTGGGGATTAAAATAAATAATAGTAAAATCATTAAAGAAAAGTCAATGACAGTTGAAAATATGTTTTGATTGAATAATGAATACTTATTGTGAAGTGCTTCTGATATTATTGAATGAAAAATAAGAAAACATTTAGTATATCAATTTTGTCAAAAGTAAGTATACTGCTAGATGCCCCAGACTAACTTTCAACGCAAAGCCACCACAGAACAAAGCACATGATTCTACACCATCCTCATATCTAAAATTTAAATTAACCACCTTGATTGCCATTTCATTTTTGGCAATTTCATCTTCCTAGTGGCTCAGGTAAAAAAAACCTGAAGGCATATTGACTACTTCGGTTTTCATTACATCCTCCTTGATCCAGTCACACATTTTGTTTGCTTAATGCTCAAACAGCTAAAATTAAATTCTATTCAATAGATATCAGTAGGTTAAAGTTGCTGCTACTCTATCTCCCTGCTTCTGTGCTTGCGCTCCACAACCTCTCCCCAACTTGTCTTATTAAAAACACAAATCATGTTTTTTTCTCTTCTCTACTCCTCTGAAAAAAATTCCTCATGGCTTCTTATTTCATTTCCAGTAAAACTCAACATCCTTACAATGCTCAACAAGGGTCTACATGCTGTCCTATTTCTTCATTTGAACTCATATATTAACATTTCTTTCATTTCTTACTCAGTTCCTGCCACACAGGCCTCTCTATTGTGTAAGGTTAAGTGGGCTTTCACTTTGGGCTTGTTCACTAGCTCATTTTGCCTCGCTCCTTTCAAATAATATGGCAAGTTCCACCATTCCTACTTCTCTGTGACTTGGATCAAATAACAATTAGGCTATTCCTCCTTTAATTTCTGCATTGTAACCACCAAAACTACAGTGCTACATATATTTGATATTTTCTTCAAGGTCAGTCACTCTGACTTTAATTGACGCTTCCTGAGGACAGAAACTTCACAATAATATTTATTATGTAAGGAGGCCTCTATGTTTATTTGTGAAGACAAAGAGAAAATGAATTTTAAAAGAATCATTGCATTATATGAAGAAGTAAGGGAAGTTAGTATTTTCACTGATATCTGGGAAAAAGAAAACAGCTCATTATAATTCCTATTCATTTTCTATACATTTATATAGTGGTCATTCAAAGCAATCTAATATAAAATATGTATTATTAATTTCATTTATTCAATAAACACATTTATCTCACAGCTACAATTTTCTATACAGAATTTTAAGTTCTGAATGTTAAGCAATTGATTAAATAGATTTTTTTAAAAACTCCAAAACACAAATCTGTTGCTAAAAACCTTATTTCTTTGTAGATGGAGAAGATAAAAAATAAGATGAAAATTTGAAATATATACATTTGAGAGTGCTAAATAAAAAAATAATTAGAATTTCAGATCTATTATAGAGCTAGTATTTTAGAATTTTTATACAGCTATCATGACTGGACTGTGGAAGTTGGGAATCAGGAAGAAGGATCAATAGTTGGAAAATATGGTCTCAGTGACAGAAATGAGACTGGGGATAGAATGATAGAATTCTGTACCATCAATGATTTATTCATAGCAGATACCTTTTATAAGAAACATAAATGCAGGCTGTACACATGGATTTCACCTGACATGATGCACAGGAATTAGATCGATTACATCTATGGAAGGAATCACTAGAGAAGTTCAGTATCATTAGAGAAAACTAGGCCAGGTGCTAATTGCAGAAATGAACATCAACTACTCCTATGCAAGTGCAAATTAAAGCTAAAGAAGGTTAAAACATATGCACAGAAATCAAAACTTGATTTTGAATCTATTGCCTCTGAATTTAAAAACCAACTGAGGAAAAGGTATGAGGCCTTGAACACTAGGGAATGAAAACCAGATGAGCTGTGGGAAGATAGCAAGAATATCGTTCAT
This sequence comes from Elephantulus edwardii, assembly GCF_000299155.1. Classification (NCBI taxonomy): domain Eukaryota; kingdom Metazoa; phylum Chordata; class Mammalia; order Macroscelidea; family Macroscelididae; genus Elephantulus; species Elephantulus edwardii. The sequence goes on along the minus strand of NW_006399763.1, from coordinate 26,665,569 downwards.
GAAGAATGTAAAAAGCCATTACAAAGAAAGAAGAAAAAGACAAGACCAAAATAGACGTTAGAAGAGACTGTGAATATTGAACAATAAGAAGCCAAAGCAAAGGGGGAAAATCAAGAAGTTAAGGAGCTGAATAGAAGATTTCTAAGGACAGCTTGGGAAGACAAGGCAAAGTATTATAATGAAATGTACAAGAAGCTGAAATCAGAAAACCAAAGGGCCGAATTTGCTCAGCATTTCTTAAGCTGAAGGAACTGAAAAAACAAATTCAAGTAGTAAGTTTCAGTGCTTAGGGATACTATGGGCATAATATTGAACGATTCAGGAAGCATTAAAAGAAGATGGAGGGAGTATACAGAGTCATGTGCAAAAAGAAGTGCTGATACATAAGAATTTCAAGAAACAACATGATAAAGAGGTAACGGTGTTGAAGGAGGAAGCTCAGGCTACTCTGGAAAACTTGGCAAAAAATAAAGGCCTAGGAATTGATGGAATGCCAATTGATGTATTTCAGCAAACAGATGTTGTCCCAGATGTGCTCACTGAGTGGAGCCAAGAAATCTTGAGGACAACTACTTGGCCAGCTGACTGGAAAAGATCCATATTTTTTCCCATTAAAAAAAAAAAAAAAGATGACCCAACAGAGTGTGGAAATTATTGAACAGTATCAGTAATATTACACACTAGCAAAATCCTGCTAAATATCATCCAGAAATGACTGGAACAGTACATTTTTAGAGAACTACCAGAAATACAGGCTGAGTTTATAAGAGGTCTTGGCACTAGAGACATTATTGCCAATATCAGATGGATCTTAGCAGAAAGCAGAGTACCAGAGGAATGTCTATGTGTTTCATTGACTATGCAAAGGTATTTGACTGTGTGGATCACAACAAATTGTAGCTAACCTTGAGGAAAATGGGAATCCCAGAACATGTGATTGTGCTTATGCGAAACCTGTTTGTGGACCATGAAGCAGTCCTCAGAACAGAGCAGGGAAACACTGCATGGTTCAAAATCAGGGAAGGAGTACATCTGGGATGCATCCTGTCTCCATACCTTTTCAATCTATGTGTGGAACAGATCATTTGGGAAGCAGGGCATAATGAGAAGGAATGTGGCATCAGCACTGGAGGTATATTTATAAAAAACCCTACATTATGAGGATGACACAATCTTGCATGATGAAAGGGAAGAAGGCCTGAAGCACTTGCTGCAGAAGTTCGAGGACTGTAGTCTTCAATATGGATTGAAGCTTAACATCAAGAAGACAAAGATTTTCACTACTGGGCCAACTGGTAGCACCATGACAGATGTAGAAGAGAATGATGTTAACAATTACAGCTTGTTTGGCCCCAAAATAAACATTTTTAACACCAGCAGTCGGGAAGTCAAAAGATGAATTGCACTGAGAAAATCTGCTGCCAGGACCTCTCCAGCTACTGAAAAGCAATGATGTTAGTCTGGAGATTAAAGTGTGGCTAATCTATGCCATGGTCTTTGCAATTATTTGTTATGCATCAGAGAGACGGACAATGATTAAGGATGACAGAAGAAAAATAATGGATGCCTTCAAATTGTAGTGCTGGAGATGAGTCTTGATTTCTTTTTTTTTTTACTAGTAAATTTTATTAGTTTTAATGAACATTTACAGGGATTTTGGGTTTTCATTCCTTCATTGCTGCACCATTCTCTCTACCCTCCTCCCCAGTTTGTTCTTCTTTCCCGCCATCCGAATGTCTGTTTTAATTGTCCAATTGC
>NW_006399763.1:26632325-26660746 GCF_000299155.1 Elephantulus edwardii | reverse complement strand
GGTGTTGGCAAAATTGGAAAAATATCTGCAAAAGACTCAAGCAAGACCCACACCTCACTCCATACACAAAAACCAACTCAAGGTGGATCACGGACTGAGTCCTGATTTCTAAGAAAACAAATCAGTCTCTCTTGGAGAGGATGAAACAAAGTTTCTCCTTTGAGGCTAGGATTTTGAAGCTGTGTCTCCTATACTTTGGGCATGTGGCCAGGAGAGACTGGTCCTTGGAGAAAGACATCATGCTTGGAAGGATGGAGGGACAGCACAGGAGAGGAAGAGCCAAGATGAGACAGATTAATACAGTAACTGGAGCAATGGGGCTTGGTGTGTCGGAATTAAACTGGCTTAGGACAGGGCAGGATTAAGAGCTACTGTACATAAAGTCACTTTAGGTCACAGATAACTCTATAGAACATAACAACAAAAGAACAACAACATACAGCTGTGGTAGTAATATCTCACCAAATATTTCTACAAAAGAGTGGAAGAAAATGGAGACAAAGCTGTAAGAAAGATCATACAAATAAACAGAGTATCTATTCTGTAATTTAAATTCAATTAAATTGCTTTTACTCGAGGTTTTTAATTTTGTCATTTTATGAATAGAAAGGTGACTTACGTTTCCGTTAAAATGATATGAGAAGCTATATTTTTAATGTTAAAAAAAAACTAGAGAAAGGACTAATCTTTTTATTCTATAAATGTCCTTAGGAATTCAATCTATCCTCCTAATCACTCCATCCCCCTCCAATCCCATGATTTGTTCTTGATTGTTCTTGATTGAATTGTGAAACATTATCTGCAGAAATCTTTGAGGATACCTGACTGGCACGTAATAGCTTTCTCACATGCTGCAAGATATAAATGTCCAAGAAGTGCTTAAGAGGAGGTTTTGACTCTGCTATAAAAGACAGTCTTTATTGTACTCAAATGTCACTAGGAATTTTATGATTAAATGGTCTATCAAAGAAAAATATAAAGAACTGGTGTCATCCTAAAATTAAGAGGTCAATAATTCAGGATATCTGCTGACCTAGTGGTAAAGAGCTGTGCTGCCATCCCAAAGGGACAGAAATTTAAATCCACCAGCTGCTCTGTCTGAGAAAATAGGCAATCTCCTTCCATGCAATTTACTGCCTCTGAAAACCTGCTCGAGGTTCCGCGATTAGTTGCTTCCAAAAGAGGGAGATCTGGTGGATTAGTGCAAAGTAGTTGCACTGTCAACAACAAAAATGTTCAAGGGAGCTCTGGTGCAGAAGCTGAACTCCAATCCCAGAGATACGTGGTTCAAATCCACCAAATGCTCTTCTGGAGAAGGAGGGGCAATCTCCTGTACCAGTAAGATCCAATCTGATGGTACATACAAAAAAACAATAATAAAATAAAATTTTAAAACAATGCTCACGGTTCAAATCCATCAAGGTGCTGCTTGGGAGAAAGATGGACAAATTATTCCAGTGCAATTTACTGCCTCCAAAAAGCTTCTGGATGATTGATAGAAGATAATGATAACAATAATATATAAACAAAGATGTACTTAAGAGTTTGTGATTTATTCTTGACAATAATTTTAAAATAGATGGACTATTTTAATTGGACTTTCTGTACTGACAACACAGATCTGTAGAAAACGGTATCAGGAATTTCCATGCAAGTAGGAATGCTCTTTAACTGGTCTGTTCGTGTTTTAAAACCAAATTAGTGACTATTTACCAATGTCATTATACCACCTGTATTGCTGTAGGTGCTTTAGAAAATATAATAGAATTAATTGCATTTCATGTCCTGGACTTAAAAAAGCATATAGTCAGAATATATAAGTCAATCAGAAGTGCCAAAAATAAGATATAAATATTGCTTTAATAAATATAATGGATTTAAAAATATATGTCAGACATATCCCTCCTTTTTGAAAACTATCATATAGGACCACAGGACCATAGGGGGAAAGTGCAACTCCTTTATAGCAATTTTCAGACTTCATCATCTTGAACTTCTTTCCTTGCTTTTCAAATAATGGTGCCCTCATTGTTACTAGATCTCACCAGGCATGCTCCAACCTGTGGGATGCACCCTCTTGCTGGGTACATTCTTCTCTGTAATGTACACATTATTTTTTCCTCTTTTTCTCCACTTTGCCTTTTATTGATATTTAAATAAAACCTTCAGTAATCATCAGATTTCACCTCTAATTTCTTTTATCATCCTTTAATATGTGTTTTTGTTGTTGTTGTTTGCTATCTAGTTGGAATCAACTAATAGTTGATTCTCCAGTGAATTCTATCAGGCTGTATATTGCATTGCATCTTTCCCCCTTGGGGTAGCCAGTGGATTTGAACCACCTGCATCTTCCTCATTTAATATCTAGTTTATTAACTTATTTTGTTGGTTGCCTCTACCTCCCTATCAATAGAATGTAAACTTAATGGAGACTGTAATATTTTCCTAGAGTTTTAGCCCCTACACATCCTAGAACAAAACACAAATGTGTGGAATCATTAAAAAACTGAAAGATGTAGTAAAAGAAAAGCTGAGCTGAAGCACTTATGGTGGTGGTGGTTGTTATGGGATATTGAGTTATGGTAGTGAAAGATAATGCAACTAAAGTCCAAAAAATATATAAGAGGCCACATAGTTTTTCTATTCAAAATGTGGGTAGAAACCTAAAATTTTAAAATTCCCTATCTGGTTAAAGGTTTGGGTTGTTTTGGTTTTTTTGTTTTGGTTTCTCTTTTAGGAAAATGTTGTCCTTTGGCTATGTTTTAAATATAGCTGTCAAAGGTCACATAGACAATTAGAATTAAATGGCCTTCATTTTAGGGATGTGCTGAAGTCGGCATAAAATAGAGCAGGGTTCAGAGTTGATGTCACTGTGAGTCACAAGTGACTTGATGGCACATAGCAACAACATGTTAGGACTAATGTTCTTCTGTAATGAGAAATGAGACTATAATACATAAAGTAAAAACAAAAAAAAATCACTTGACACAAAGTCATTCCAATTCACAGTGAATTTGTGTATGTCAGAGTAGAACTGTGTTTTACAGTATTTTGCAAATTATGACCTCTTGTCAATAGATCACTAGATCTTTTTTCCAAGTCACCTCTGAGTAGAAACACATGCCAAACTTTATTACTTTTTTAGTCCACACTTAACCAAAGAGCTCCATAAAGTTAAATGACTAATAAAAACTAAACTCAAAATACCTTCTCATTCGTCAATACATATTAATATGAACTTAAGTTTATTTTGAAATATTTCAATGTAAACTCACTACTGTCGAGTTGGGACTGAATTAAGCATATCCAGCAGGTTTCCAAACTGTGAACTGTGTATTGTTCAAAACGGCTTTACTAGCCATTGAATGACTTTGCCATGTAGATGTGTGAGACTATGCAGAGAGGGAATGCTAGCCTATCAAAGAGAGGACTGAATAGTCTCTCACCCTTAAATTGAGCAGGATCCAGCAGAAGAATTTGAGAAACTCACCACCAGCAAAGAAGAAACAAGAGAACACAGTGCATCATTTGTGGACAGAGGTTCTTGTACTAGCCAGACCAAGGCCTACTGAAGCAGAGTTCAAATCCACTAGCTACTCCATGAGAGAAGAATGGGTAATTTCATCCCATTCTATTTACTGACTCTGAAAACTCACTGTATGGTCATCTATGGGTCAGTTCCAACTCAACAGCATACAACAATAGCACATAGGCTTATAAATCTAACAAATTTCAAAACATAAACAGCTTTTAGTCTCATCACTAGAAAAAAAAAAACAGAACAAAACCCCAGGATCGCCAGTAGAAAGGTAAGTTTCCATTTATCAGGTGAGAGAAAGCAAACTCTTGAAGGACAATTTCTTTAGAAGATGAAAACTATTATTTTTGTAGCAAGTCTGTGTCATTTTAATAGAATTACCACTCTGTAGTGACATATTTAAAATTTATCACAGTAGGTCAATTGTAGTAGGTGATTTTTATAGAAAATGATCATGAATATATGTACATATATCTTAATGATATATTTGTAAGTCTCAAACATAACTGCTTATAAAAATGATATCAATCTTTAAATAATCAAGGCTATCTAAATTACAAAAAGGCAGACAGAATGACCTTTGGAAACAAAGATGGTGAAGCTTCGTCTCTCATTAATTTGGCACGTGAGTATTCACTGGAAGGGGACACCATGCTTGGAAAGGTAGGGGGCTAGCTAAACAGAGGAAGACCCCAATGAGATGGACTGACTGACACAGAGACTGCAACAATGAGCTCAAGTGGGTCAGAGATGATGAGGATGGCACAGGACAGGACAGGATTCAGGACAGGGTAGCTATCAGTCAAACTAGACTCGAGGGTACCTAACAACATCAACTAAATTGCTTCTCTACAGAAAAACAGACATCATTATTGCACCAAGGAAATGTCAGAGTCTCTGTATTTTACTAGAAAGCTTGCAGTGTGACAATAGGTTTCACTCATAAAAAATTGTCATAATGACAAACAGAAACACAAAATTCTAATTGAGAAGACACAGTTGTCACTGTCTTTACTGCACGTTAGAGAGACAGAAAAATATAAGAAACTTTATATCTGGTCAGGTAATACAGTAAGTTCTGACTTTGATAAAAGACTGTGATTATTCCTTTTGATATAATTTTTGCTTTTTTTTACTAAATTACTCCCTCAGTACTTAAGCAGTAGGTTTTATGGAAAATAATAAAGACTATTTGCCTCAATTCCCTTCCATTTTCTTCCCAGAATAGCAAGTTCTTAAGGAATAGAATTTATTCAATGAAAGGCAAAAGTTGTTTTGAAAAACAGTAAAATGTAAAATTTTTAGTCAAGTTTATTTCTACTTCCCTTAGGCTGAATAATACAAATTAAATTTCATGACATTCAGAATAAGCAGTTAGCAGACAGTTGATAAATAAGAACAATTATGGTAAAATATGCATGCACTTATGCCTTGTATCAGTACAGACTAATCTCTCTTGGAGGAAGTGCAACCAGAGGATTTCTTAGTGGCAAAGATATTGAAACTGCCTCATCTACATTGGGCACATTGTCAGAAGAGGTCAGTCTTTGGAAAAAGACGTCATGCTGAGAAAAGTAAAGAGAAAAAAAAAAGAAGATCTTTAACTACCCAGCCTGACCCAGTGACAACAAGAGTTGAGAGCACGGGCAGGTTTTGAAGACCAGGACAGGGCAAAGCTCAGATCGCCTGTTCATGGAGTCACTACGAGTCAAGTCAACTTGATGCTTAACAACAACGATTTTTATACTTGCTTCTTATCCCTGATGACTGTGTGACCAGATCCTCTACCTTCTGGAGAAATCACCTGTCTATGTTTTGACCTGGGAAGAATCTGAAAAGATTTATTAATGACAAACGTCCCTTCTTTGTTGTTGTTGTTATGTGCTGTCAAGTGGTTTCCGACTCATAGCGACCCTATGCACAACAGCTCTAAACCCTGCTCTATCCTGCGCCAACCGCACCGCCTCTGACACACCCATCCCGATTACCCCAGTCACTGAATCAATCCATCTCATAGAGGGTCTTCCCCTCCTGCGCTGTCCCTCCACCCTCCCAAGCATGATGTCCCTCTCCAAGGACCCGTCCCTCCTGGCAACATGTCCAAAGTATGTCAGACGAAGCCCCAGAATCCTTGCCTCCAAGGAGTAGCTTGGTTTAATCCTCTCCAAGATGAATCTGTTTGTTTTCCTGGCAGTCCATGTTACATTCAGTACCCTTCTCCAGCACCACAGCTCAAAAGCATCCACTCTCCTTCTGTCATCCCCAGTCATTGTCCAACTCTCTGATGCATAACAAGCGACTGCAAAGACCATGGCCTGTATCAGGCGCACCTTAGTCTCTATAGAGACACTGTTGCTCCTGAGTACCTTTGAGAGGTCCCTAACAGCAGACTTTCCCATCGCGATACGCTTTTTGATTTCCTGACTGCTGGTACCAAGAGTGTTGACTGTGGAGCCAAGCAAACTGAAGCTGTGAACACTCTCAATCTCTTCGTCATCCATCCTGACGCTGCCAATCGGTCCAGTGGCGAGAATCTTTGTCTTCTTGACATTGAGCCTTAGTCCATGCTGAAGGTTGCAGTCCTTGATCCTTTGCAGCAAGTGCATGAGGTCCTCCTCAGTTTCAGCAAGCAGGGTTGTGTCATCTGCATAACGCAGATTGTTAATAGATCTTCCACCAATCCTGATGCCACAATTCTCCTCATAGAGCCCAGCTTCTCAGATAATCTGCTCTGCATACATGTTGAAAAGGTATGGAGACAGGATGCATCCCTGGAGTACACCCTTCCCAATTTTGAACCATGCAGTGTTGCCCTGCTCTGTTCTGACTATTGCCTCTTGATCCAAGTACAGGTTTCGCATTAGCACAATTAAATGTTCTGAGATTCCCATTCTTCTCAGAGTCAGCCACAGTTTGTTATGATCCACACAGTCAAATGCCTTTGCATAATCAATGAAACACAGATAGACATTCTTCTGGTATTCTCTGCTTTCAGCCAAGATCCATCTAACATCAGCAACAATATCCCTATTACCACGACTCCTTCTAAACCCAGCCTGGACTTCCGGCAGTTCTCTGTTGATGTGCTGTTCTAATTGTTTTTGGATGATCTTTAGTAGAATCTTGCTTGCATGTGAAATCAATGACACTGTTCTGTAGTTACTTGAAAAAAGTGAAAGTAATAAACACTGCTACTTAGTTCTCAAAGATCAACCATTGATTTCTAATGAATATGGATTTGTGCATTTTTGTTCATATGTCATCACAAACAAAGTAAAGCGAGAATGTCATCCTGAATTCTCCTTTGTATACTGTTCTTGGTGAGGGATGTAGCCTGGAAACAGAATAAACTAAAAGTATCAGACTAAAATATCACAGATGCAGAAACCTGATGCTGTCCAAACAGAAAGCATATTCTTTGTATCTCATGAATACTGATGGTTTTAATCTTTGGAGGCTTAATCAGCAGTGAGTGATATGCTACATGATAACTCCCCCTCTGTCTCCGGCTCTGACAATCCCTTTCCCCTGCTCATGATCCTGGATCTTGTTTTCTGTGACTTGCTGAGCTGATCACACAGGTCCTCTATCACCTGCTCTGACTACTGTGTCCTGGATTTCAGGAGACAGGGGATCTATCTTATTTTTACTGTTATAATTACTAGAATTTTAGTGCAATTAATTCTAATAGTAGTGAAAAGTGCATAATTAAATATTTTAAGATTTAAAAAGTCACAATTAGCTATGTATTTATAAATAATTTTAAAATTGTTTAATAAATAGATTTCAGAGATTTCTTTTCTTTGAAAAGATGTTGCTGTGTGACTTCAAGTCAGAACCAATCCACCAAGTCAGAAATGATCTTCCAATGGGTTTTCAGAGCCAATTAATCACACGGAGAAGACTGCCTATTATTTCCTCCATGGAGCTGCGGGAGGATTTGAACTGAGTGTCTTCAATATTATAGATCAGCTTCTTACTATTAGGCCACCAGGGCTCTGTTTGAAAAGATACAGAAAACTATATATATTTTTTTAAGTTCTTAATTATATCAGGGGTACTTTAAAAAAATGTTCCATACTATATATTTTACTATATTAAATATTGAATCTATGAAATTATGTACTACTCAAGGTTCTAAAATTATCTGGACACAAGTTTTCTAGTAGTCTAGTTTAACTGAAAGGCTAAGTTTATCATAAAATGAAAATAATAATTAAAAAAATCCAAAATCTTATAATGAATCAATTACTTATTTTTAAATATGATAACAAAAAATCTCCTTATTCAATGTCTAGCTCTCAGCAGCAGTCAGTGATTAAAAAGACTATGGTTTGAGTCAGGCACACCTTAGTCCTCAAACTAATATCATTGATCCTCAGTAATTTGGAAAGGTCCTTGACTTCAGACTTTCCCAGTGATCTCCTGACTGCTAGTACCAGGTTTATTAATTGCGGATTCCATGTTAAGGTGATGATAATTTCAATCTTTTCTCCATCTATTATGATGCCTTTTATCAGTCCAGTGGTGAGTCTTTATTTTGCTGATGTTGAAATGGAATCCATATTAAAGGCTGAAGTCTTTGATCTTCTGCACCAAGTGTTTTGAGTCCTCCTGACTTTGACAAAATTGTTTTATCTGCATGATCACATTTTCTTCATAGCGTCCAGCTCCTCAAATAATTTGGTCAGCATCAAGACTGAATAGGTATTGTGAAAGGATACAACCATGACACATGCCTTTCTTTATTCTGAACCATGTGGTGTTCTTTCACTGTGATTAAACAACTGTCTCTTGGCCTAAGTATAGGTTTCATAAGAGCACAATTAAGTGTTCTAGGATTCCCATTTTTCTTGATATTAGCTACAACTTGTCATAATCCACACAGCCAAATGGCTTCACAAAGTCAATAAAGTACAAACAGACATTCTTCTAGTATTCTTTGCTTTCAGTCAGGATCAGCAATGCTATCCTGTTGCCACAGCCTCTTCTAAATTGTGCTTGAACTTCTGGAAGTTCCTTAACTATATACTGTCCCAGCTGGTTTTGAATCATCTTCAGCAGTATTTTACTGCCATGTGATATTAATGATATTGTTTACTAGTTTCCACATTCAGTTGGATCACTTTTCTTGGGAATGGGAGCAGAACTAATCCATTCACCAGATAGTTGTTCTCCCAATTTCCCACATAGACTGATGAGTACATTAAGGGCAGATCTGTTAGCTAAAACGTGTCAATCCGTATCCTATAGATTCATGGGGCCTTAATTTTTTCCCAATGCCTTCAGTACAGCTTCAGCTTTTCCAAGTCTGTTGCCACTACTTGAATTATGTCCCTCAAATGTATGTGTTACTTGGGTAGACCATGATTTATACTGTTTGGTAATTATCTGCTTTGACAATTTTATCCATTTTGTCATAGGTCTTAAATTTTAACTTCATTATGTTAAAAAAATAAAGAACAATGTTATGTTGCTTTTTGACATTCAGACTTATAAGAAGTTGTGATTCAAGTCAAGCCCTTCCTCAAGATACACTGTTACTTAAATCATGGCCTTACTTAAATCAAACTCATTGCTACTGAGTTGGAATGGCTGACCATTCAGAGGATTTTCAGAGGCTGTAATTAACATATGGCAGACTGGTCATCTTTTTGTTTTGGAGCTACTACTGGATTCTAAGAGTGATAGAGGTGCTGCCTTTGGATTAGTAGCATAACATTCTGCCAAACTGGCAATGTTTGCTTTGATTATATTGTATAACAGATAAAAGATAAAAAGGAGAGAGAAACTAGTGGAGAAGAGAGAGACCTCACAAAAACCAAGGAATAAGAATCATACTAGGGCATATACTTTGAACACAGGATCTTTGCACTAAGACTCTTCTAGACCCAAAGGAAGATTTAAGCCAAGATGCGGGTGTGTGCGTGTGATGTCTCTAAAGAATATAGGGCTTACAGATATTAGCAGACTTCAAAGACCTTTCCTTAAAACTGATGCCATGAATTCTGATGCCACTGAAGTGCTAAGAAAATATGTATGTTTGTTTGTTTATGTCACTCACCTGTCCAGCCTGAAACATCTCTAATATGGGCACAATCATTAACAAAAGACTTCGTCCAATGAGAATCTACAGAGCTCTGAAAAGCACACACTCTAAAACCTAATCAAAGAAAATCACATTAGTAGGTATTATTCTCAAATATAAAATCAATTTGACAGGAAAGAGGGGACAAAGACGTTAACTCAAAAAATGGAATTAATATTTAGATATACATTAACATGTCCTAATATATTACTAAATATAATCTCAGAATGTGATCCAATTCTCCTCTCAAACTCCCCATGTCAGTTCTATTTTGTAACAGCGGTGTTATGCAGTATTTGTCCTTTTGTGACTGAGATATTTCACTCAATATCATGTCTTCATGGTTTTCCCATGTTGTACAAGTTTTCCATGTTCATTGTTTTTCATTATTTTGTAATATTCCATTGTGTGAAAATAACCATAGTTTTCCTATCCATTTGTTTCTTACTGGTTTAATAGGCTGTTTCCACCTCTTTGCTATTATAAATAACTCAGCAATAAATATGAGGGTGCATACATCTGTTTGAAACTGCACTGAGGGAAAGAATGTCCCAGAAGAATGATATAATTAGGCATTACATTATATATGACAACAATCATACACGGAACAAAAGGTGCATTATAAGACTAGATGAGGGAGTATGAAGGGGGAAGGAAGAAAATGTGCAACAATGTTGTTGTTGTTGTTGTTGTTATGTGCTGTCGAGTCGTGTGCGACTCATAGCGATCCTATGTACAACAGCCCTAAACCGTGATCTATCCTGTGCCAATCTCATTGCCTCTGACACACCCATCCCGATTACCCCAGTCACTGAATCAATCCACCTCATAGAGGGTCTTCCCCTCCTGCGCTGTCCCTCTACTCTACCCAGCATGATGTCCCTCTCTAAAGACTGTCTCTTCTTACTCTGGTGGCCTAGTGGCAAGAAGCCGCAACTGCAATCTCAGAGATGCACGGTTCGAATCCACCAGATGCTCTGCTAGAGAAGGAGGAACAATTTCCTCCTGTACCAGTAAGATATGATTTGACGGTACACACAAAAAATAATGAAGTGCAAATATAAGTGAATTAAAAAAATAAAAACAAGTCTGTAATCCAAATTATAGAAGGAGCAGCCCAGTTTAATCCTCTCCAGGATAAATCTGTTTGTTTTCTTAGCAGTCTATGGTGCACTCAAAACTCTTCTCCCACACCACAGCTCAAAGGTATCAATTCTTCTATCCTCCCTAGTCACTGTCCAACTCTCTGATGCATAACAAGTGATTGCAAGGACCATGACCTGACCTGTATCAGGAACACCTTAAGTCTCCAGAGTGACACCACTGCTCTTCAGTACTTTGGAGAGGTCCTTAACATCAGACTTTCCCATTGCAATATGTCTTTTAATTTCTTGGCTGCTGGTGCCCAGAATGTTGACCATGGAGCCAAGCAGACTAAAGCTGTTAACAATCTCAGTCTCTTCACTATCCATCCTGATGCTGCTAATTGGTCCAGTGGTGAGAATCTTTGTCTTCTTGACATTGAGCCTCAATCCATATTGAAGGCTGCAGTCCTTGACCCTCTACAGCAATCACTTGATGTCCTCTTCAGTTTGAGCAAGCAGGGTTGTGTTATCTGCATAATGCAAATTGTTGATAGATCTTCCACCAATCCTGACACCACACTTCTCCTCATAGAGCCCAACCTCCCAGATAATCTGTTCTGTATACAGGTTGAAAAGGTATGGAGATAGGACACATCCCTGGTGACACTATTCCCAATTTTGAACCATGCAGTGATTCCCTGATCTGTTCTGACGACTGCCTCTTGGTCCAAGTATAGGTTTCACATTAGCACATCAAGTGTCTTGGGATTCCCTTTATTCTCAGAGTACCCACAGTTTGTTATGATCCACAGAGTCAAACGCCTTTGCATAGTCAATGAAACACAGATATATATTCCTATGGTATTCCCTGCTTTCAGCTAAGATCCATCTAACATTAGCTACAATATCCCTAGTACCATGACTGCTTCTAAACTCAGCCTGGACTTCCGGTACTTCTCTGCTGATGTGCTGTTCCAGTCGTTTTTGGATATCTTCAGTAAAATCTTGCTTGCATGTGAAATCAATAATATTGTTCTATAGTTTCCACACTCTGTTGGTTCACCCTTCTTTGGAATGGGAACAAATATATAACTTTTCCAATCTGTTGGCCAAGTGGTTGTTCTCCAGATTTCTCGGCACAACTTGGTGAGCACATCCAGGGCAGTATCTATTAGCTGAAATATGTCAATTTACCAATTGGGGCCTTATTCTTTGCTATTTCATTCAAAGAAGCCTGAACTTCTTCCTTCATCACCATAAACCCTTGCTCATATGTTGTTTCATGAAATTCTTCTGTGTCTTTCAATTCCTTTTGAGACAGCGACTCAGTATATTCTTTCCATCTTCTTTTAATACTTCCTGGATCATTTAACATTCTGCCGAAAGCATCCCTGATGATACGAAAAGATTCTCTAAACTAAACCTCTAATGTTTTATGAACAAATACACTTCACTGGTACTATAATAGAGATCAAAGTTGCTCTACATTAAAGTAATCGTTAAATAGCTGCTAACTTTTGTGAAAATTATGAGAGGATTTGGTGAGAATACACTATATAAAAGAAAGCATATGGTTTATGTATGTTATCATGGAAGGTTTCTACACTGCCATAGATTTCATAGTAATAGATTAAGGCTAAGACATAATTATTAAGCCCACACTACTCTGTGGAACCACAAGTGGCAAGCAGGAGTTGATTTCCAAGAATCTCTCCTATTTAATATTATATATGTAGTAAATTATCTATGTCAGAGTAACTGCATAACTTCCTCCTTTTCAAATTCCTATGAAACCTAACGCTGAAAGCTAAATCCCTGTGAGTTTTTAATTTTCCCAACTGATCATGTAAACTAACTTAGGGCATTAGAAATTACTCATAGGAGGGAAAAAAATAAAAAATCACCTTAAAACCTGAAAACATTTGGACTTTCCCCTAGGAAGCTTCAGATATCTCATTAAGTATTATTCTGATAGTTTATATTGGCTAACTACTGCAATTAGAGTATTTATAAATTGTGTGTAAGATGACTTTAGTGCAAGCTTCTGAGCTATCTAAGCAATGTTGTTGTTGTGTACAGTAGTTACTCTTTAAATATGTAACTGGCTGGTTCTAAGATAATTAGAATGATTAATTAATTATTTACATAAAAATACAAATAGTGTAGAGAAAAAAATTTCTCTTTATATCACCGGGTAAAAATGACTATGTAAATCTAAGGCATATATTTATACTACATCAGATTATCTGTTAGACAAATTTTATATATCAAGAATGTTCCACTAATTATTGAATTTCTAGATTTTATAAAATAATTGTGTTCATTTCAAGATCCTCTGCATCAATACCTTGTACACACAGTTTAAAAATATATGTTATTATAAACAAAAATTGCAAACAGTTAGAAGCTAGATTGAAAATAATAATTAGCCTTTACAAGAGAAAACTAAACCACAGCTCAAAGATGGAATGTAGTAATTTCATTTTGCATATTTAGTAAAACTACCTGCTGTGTTTACTAGGGTCATTTCTCCCTGGCGCCTCTTTACTAAACATATAATAACATGCTGGGAATTTTGGATTTCCTCTTTTCTAAATTTTCTTCTTTCTCTTAAGAGTAAGCTTAAGGACATATACTCTTGAACAATTTATCATCTATGATTTAAATTGTATGCTTACCTGGGTAGATAGAAAACTACAGTGTGGAAACCCATAACTCTCCTTAAAATTCAGTATATAGATTTTAAAGATTTACCATTTTAATTGTGTTTTAAATAAGTTATTATGAAAATAGATTCCACTTTCTTCACACATAGTAGGTTGTTGTGTGGCATAGTAACATATAAGTAAAAAAGAAACGAAGCTAGAAAAAATATCTTAACTCAAAAATGGGATAAGCCATTTCTAGGCAGTAATGTTTTGGCAAAATTTAGATGGTAATATTTTCAGGAAATATTTATATTGGGTTTTACATGTATGCAATGACCTTGTTAGTGCATTTTTATGTATAAATTATAAACCACTTTTCAAAGCTTTACATTTTAAAATTTTCAAAATGATGAATTCACCTAGGAATGTTTTCTTTTTTCAGTAAGATGTGGTATATAAAGATTTAATCTTAAAACAGTATTTAGACATGGTCACAAAGTGTTGTTATAACTAATCACAAGTTTAAAGATTAACAGCTTGGGTAGAAGCAATTTTATTAGAACTGTAAAATAACCAAGTTGCACCCTCTATCCTTACACATCTTTGTTGTTGTTCGTGCCATCAAGTTTGGGAACTGATCCATAGTTGGCCTCCTGCACGTTTCCGAGGCAGTTAATCACCCAGAGGACACTGTCCATCCTTCTTCTGCATGCATTTCCTACCTAACCCAAACCCCTTCAGCTGTTATAAAAGCAGAAGTCCTTAGCCCTGTCTAGCACCTACAGTATGTGAGACTAGCTCCTGCTGCCATCACAGCAGGTTTAATAATACCTTGGAGAGCCATTAGCTACAGAAAGGAATGAAGCAGTTTATCTAATGAAGTTACAATATGAGCTGGAACTTTTCATTCTCCTTTAAGGCATACATCCAAAAGTTATACCTTTCATTCTTGCCTCCTTACTTTCAAATTAATCTCCTGAGAGTAGAATGTTTTACCATTTCTTTATGATCTAAATGTTAACATTTCATGAAGCTTGCACTACTAATCCAATTATGTCATTATCCTTTACAGACAAAAAAACAAAAACAAAACAACCCAACCAAAAAAAAGAAATAACAAAAAAAACCCAAAACAACCAAAAAACCAAAAAGTTATCCTTAGAAGACATAATGTTCTCCTATGTGTTAAGAAATTCATGGATTTCTTAAATGAAATAATATATTCTGAAACATTAACACAGTGCTTAGAATATAATATGGCTCTCAAAAATGTTAGTTTCCTACTTTTTCTCTTATTTTGCCCACAAATTCTAGCACAGTTTTCAGTGCATGGCAGAATAAATTGGCCTGTATGTCTCCATAGCGTGCCACTAAGCTGCCATCTGCTTGGTGAGAAAGTAAAAGATATGCACAGAAAGGAGCTACTTGGAACCAGGCTTTTTGAAGCCAGTAAGTTCACTTATTCGCATTATATAAAGTTTTGTATTATAAATCAGTAAAAATTCTTAATGTAGTTTTACATAAAAAGTACACATAGTTCCATAAATTATTATTTTTAATAAAGCTCCATGTACTTAGTAAAACATATTCTTTATATGTGCTTATATTTTCTACTAAAAGCTTTAAAATTCAATTCTTTTAAGAAAGTTGCTGTGCACTGTCGAAGTCAGAATCAATTTATAACTTATTCCCCGGTGGTTTTCAGAGGCAGTAAACGACACAGGAGGAGCCTGCCCATCTTTCTCTGGCAGAGCTGGTGGGTTCGAACCTTTTGCCTTTAGGTTGGCAGTGCAGCATTTTACCACTAAACTACGAGAGATCTAGTTTTAAGAAAGAGTAAAGGTAAAAGTACAGAGTCATTTTCTTTGTTATTTTTTTCAGCTTTGCTGTCTAAGGCATTTTCCTACGTTGATAGGAATTAGTTGTTGAAACTTCATGCCGTTTTCATGGCATAAATGTTAGAAGGTTGTGATTAGTTTACCTTTCTTCTTTTTTTCAAATTTTATTTTAACTTTATAAAAAAATCTTAAAAATAGAAAACTACTGCTCTGCTCAGTGAAAATGCAATGGTTGACTTTTCAGGTTAGTTTAATTATCTGCTGTTTACAATTCTCAATTTGTCCTGTCCTTTAAATTCATATTTAAACTGTTAAATATAGCTAATAAATGTTTAAAAGAATTGCTATCATTCTAAGGTCAAAATTTATATCTCAGTCCAATGTACTAGCCCAATTGACTCCTTTAAGTGTTCATAAAGTAAAAGAAAATAAAAATCTTTAGCCTGATGAATTTTTATTTTAGAAAAGGGACACAGACCATAAGCTTATAAACTAGAAAAGTTTAAAGTTTACAAAGAAGTACAGTGCATAAAAAGCAACAATGAAAAACAAAACAAAATAAAAACAAAGCAGTGGAGCAAAGGTTTCTGAAATTCTTAAAAGTATTAATTGTTGTATCATGTTTCCCATGAAAGATATGGTGGAGAATGAAAAATTTGTCAACGATTTGAAGGAGGTAAGTTATCCAGAAAATAGCTGTATGAAGGTAATTCTAAATTAAGGGAAACGGCTAGAGAAAAGGCTCAAAAATAGGATATGTCCAGCATTGTTGTTGTTGTTGTTGTTAAGTGCCATCGAGTCGTAGATGATTCATAGTGACCCTATGAATGAAAGACCTGAACAATTGTGTAACTTTCATTCCTTCTCCGGGTTTACAGGGTTTCCTGAGGCAAGCTATATTGGAAATCAATGTCACTCCTGCTTCCAAGCTTGTTTTAATCGGGGAGCTCCACCAAACACTGCCACCATGGGTGGACCATTATCACATTTGACACACCAGTGTCACAGTGTTCAGCTTCACAGTAACCACAAGTTACCTCTTATAGCAAATGTACAGACCAGAGCTACACAACCTAGAGGAATGTTTGACCAAAAACAATTAAAGACAATTAGAATAAAATGGCTAGTGTGACATAAGTGAGGCAATGTTAGATAATAAGACAAAAGGGTTAAGAAGAAAGGGCAGTTAGCAGATCTCATGAGGTCTGGCAGACTTCTACTCTTACTATAAAAAAGATGAGGACTCACAGCATCATTCTGCACAGAGGAATGAAATGGTCTGCACTTAAAAAGGATTCACAATAGCAAGAAAGTGGGAAGAGCCCAAATGCCCATAAATTAATGGAGTGAGAAACTGTGGTACAATCACTCAATGGAACACTATGTAGCACTAAGGAGCAATGATTTTGTAAAATACTATACACTATGGGAGAGACTGGAGAAAATGATGCTGCGTGAAATAACTCAGTCTCAAGATGACAAATACTACATAAGACTGTTATTATATAAATAGAAGATAACTGAGCAAATGTGTTCAAAAGGGGAAGGAGTAAGGGGGAAGGGAAGAAAAAGGGGAAGGGTGGAAATTAATAGGATAGCAGAAGTTAGTGGATGGATGAGGGTTGAAAGATTGGGAAAGGTACAGTTGGGGCTCAACAAGACAGGGCAATAATAGGCATAGATCAATATTATTTAATTATATGAAATATAACACATATGAATATGAAGGACAATGTAAATGATAGATCGCATAAAAAATTAAAACAGGATCTTACTGGTATGTTAAGAACTAAGAGGCCAAGTGTAGAGCACGGGATCTATTAGGAACGTCTACAATAAAAAAATGCTGTTGGCCTAGAACAGCCAAATATCTAGCCATCGAAGCAGAGGAAGTCATCAAATATTTAATAAATATGTACAACTACTATATGGAATGTACCATGGACCGCCAAGAAAACAAGCCAGTCTCTTTTTGGAGAGGGTGAAACCAAGTTTCTCCTTGGAGACTAAGACTTTAATGGCTTGTCTCAAATACTTTGGGCACATGGCCAGTAGAGATCGGTCCATGGAGAAGGACATCATGCTCAGAAGGGTGGACGGACAGCACAGGAGAGGAAGACTCTGGATGAGATGGATTGATACAGTAACTGTGGCAGTAGCAAGACAGTGTGTCAGAATTAGTGAGACTGACTCAGGACAGGGTAAAGTTCAGAGCTGCTGTGCATACAGACAGAGTTGCTAGGAGTCGCAGGCAACTTGATAGCACTAAACAACAACAACAACATTTGTTATACATATTACTTTGATGATAGAATTAACATGATTTCCTGAGAGACTCCATCTGCTAATAATCAAACATTACAATAATATTTACTGAGTAGCCAATACTGATAGTGTGTGCAATACTGAAGGCATGCGATTCGAGGCCATCAGCTGCTCTATGGCAGAAGGATGGGCAGTATCCTCCCGTGTGATAAACTCCCTCAGACAACCTGCTAGAGGGTCAGTTATGGGTTGGTTCTGACTCTAACACACACACAGCAACAACAACAACAACACAGTACAGATACTAGAAATTTACATAAAATCACAGCTAAAGGAATGAAAAGAGTTCTTTCTGGAATTTTAAAAATTTCCAAGGTAAGCATAAAAGTTAATTATATTTCTTATAAGTACACATTTGCTAGGTATTCGGTTTGTGCATTGTGTATTAAATTTAAAATTAAGTAGAAAATTGTGACATCTAATTAAAGAAATGACTCAATAGTGAAATTGGTAGCATATATTTTATACAATTATTGATGGGTTGCTCATTTAAGGAAAGGAATAGCCAATTCATTTCACTGATTAATCAACCTCTTTGAGAAATTATAGAAAGCATATTTGATGCTTGTTTTCATGTTTGGTTTTACTGTCATACAGAAATGCTTTCCTACAACCAAGAAAATAAAATAGATAACTGGGACCATCTAAGGATCAAATCACTATGTACATCAAAAACTTCCCCAACAGGATAAAAAGGAAAGTCGTATACTGGGAGAAATATTTGGCAATAGCATATCGGATAAGGGACTCATACTCAAAACTCATGGTATACTATAGCGCCTCAAAAGAAAAAAGGTAAACAACCCAATCACAAAATGGGTAGAGAATATGAATAAACACTTCACCATAAAAGACATTTAGATGGCAAACAAACACATGAAGAAATTTCCTTTCTCAAAAAGTTGGAAAAAGAAATACCATTTGACTCAGAAATTCCACTCTGGGAATATACCCTTAAGAAACCAAACTTTCCAAACAGATGTGTGTACATCCATGTTTATTGCTGCATTATTCACAACAAAGAGATGGAGGCAACTCTATTGCCTATCATAAAATAAATGGATAGAAAAAAAACATGGGAAGTTAGAGAGAAACTAGGAAAAGGACCAAGAGATAATGGACACTGCCTTAGAACAGATGAATTAAAGAACTGTTTAGAATGAATATATGATTAAGCATGATTTTTATGACAATAGTCCAGAATAAGAGCTGCATTGCAAAGTGGACCACAGGGAGGGATAAGAGAGGAGGGGAGGGAGGAAATTTTACAACAATGAATGAATGAAAATCCAACTTTCTTTAAATAATTGGTAAAATCACAAAAAAAGGAGAGAGAAATGCTTTAATGATGTCATATTAAAATTAAGTAGACTCCACAAGGTGGAATATTCTGCAGATTTAACAAAAGCATATTTAAACACTTTAACACATTAGAAAAAACTGACTAAGTATTCAGTTCTTCCATTTACTACATTCTCAAATAAATATAATTCTACCATTCCAAAAGAGAATTCTCTAAAATTAAGTTTATATTACATTGATAGTCAAAGTGATTAGAAACTGAATATACATGGCTACTTTAAAAGATTATGATCATTAGTATAAAATGATTTGTAGTGCAATTTTACACCACTTGGGAGAAAAACAATTCCCTTTTATATTTAGTAAATATATTTAAGAATGTAGATAGAAAAAAACATGTTTTGTAGTAAAATTTAGTGCTTACTTTGCTATTTCATGGTTTTTAAAAGATGCTATTTGCCACAAGTAAGATGTGCAATTAAAATTGAGGGAAATAGATATTTTATAATAAAGAAATGTATTTGCATTTCTGATAATATATGAAATTTCATAAGCATTAGTTGGAAAATATAATTTAGGAAATTATATTTAAAGCTTATACAGCTTTGCTAGTATTTAATGCTTTAGAGACAAGATGGCCCAACACAATTAGCGAAGTCTTGAGGCAGCATTAAAATGCTGAAATATGAGATTCTAGGTTTACCAAGTCAGAAGTTTTAAAAAATAATTTTGATTCTTTAAAATATAATTTCATTTTAAAAATGTACCATAGTATACAAAGAAATGTGCTTTTCTGTCTATTTTATTCCCATATAATATGCTTAATAAAATAAGTAATATGTTGTTAGGTGTTACCCAGTGAACTACCACTCATTCCTTCCCTAAGAAAACTAGAATGTAAATTTGCTTTATATTGTTCCATTATCAAAATGTTTCCCACACTCAAACCTACCATTACCCTTCCAGTGTCAATACATCAGGTTGAGGGTTTTCCTCTCTTTCATTCTTCTATCTACCTATAATTTTCAATTAAGTCTTTACAACATAGGTCTGGATGAGGGAGCTCTGTAATGTAGTTGTTGTTAGGTGCTGTCAAGTCAAGTACAACTCATAGCAAACCTATGAACAAAAGATCTGAAACCTGTTTTATCCTGTGCCATTCTTACACTTCTTGACATACAAAAGCCCACTGTAGCGGTAACCATGTCAATTCACCTAGCTGAAGGTCTTCCTCTCCTTCACTGACCCTCCAACCTTCCCAGCATCATGTCCTTCTCCAAGAAATAGCTCTTCCCTAGCAACATGGCCAAAGCATGTGAGGTGAAGCCTCATGATTCTTGCCTTCAAAGTGCACTTTACTGTTCCCTCTCCAAGACATATATTGACTGTCCATGGGATGTTCAGTGCTCTTCTCTGATATCACAGCTCAAAGGTGTCATTTTTATTTTTTTTTGTCACCTTTAGTCACTGTCCAACTCTCAGATGCATAGCAAATAATTGAAAAGAGCACAGCCTGAACCAGAGGCTCCTCAAACTGATATCACTACTCCTCAGTAATTTGGAGATGTTCCTAACTACAGATTTTCCCAGTGCAATGTGTCTTCTTATTTCCTGACTGCTGGTATCAAGGGGGTTAATAGTGAATCTAAGCAAAATGAAGCTGTTGACAGTTTCAATCTCCTCTCCACTCATCATGATGTTGCCTAAGGTTTAGTAATAAGAATCTTTGTTTTCTTACATTGAGATGCAATCCATACTGAAGGCTGCCTTCCTTGACCTTCTGCAGCAAGTGCTTCAAGTCCTCCTCACTTTGAGCAAGCAAGGTTGTTTCATCTGCATAACACAGCTTAGTAGTAAGACTCCCTCCAATCCTGAGTCCAGGTTCTCAGATTATTTGCTCAGCATACAGATTGAATAGGTATGGAGAGAGAATACCACCCAATCCCACTCCTTTCTCAATTTTAAACCATGCACTCAGTTCCCCTGCTCAGTTCACACAACAGCCTCCTGATCCAGGTATTAGTTCTACATGAGCACAGTTGTGTATTCTGGAACTCCCAATCTTCCCAATGTTAGCAACAACTTGTCATGATCCACAGAGTCAAAAATGCCTTTGCATAGTCAATAAAGCACAGACATTCTTCTGGAATTCCTTACTTTCAGTGAGGATCCATCTGCCACGGCCTTTCATAAATCCTACTTAAACTTTTGTCAATTCCATAATGATTTATTGTTTTAATCTTTGTTGAATGATCCTTACAAGTATTTTGCTTGCATGTGATATCAATGATATTTTTTGATAGTTTCCACATTCATTTGGATCACCCTGAAGCAAAGCCTCACAAATTTCCTTTTTAAGGAGTACGCCATCTGTACTTCTCGGAAGAGATTTGTTTGTTCTTTTACAATCTATGACCTATTCCATATATTTTGTCACCAATAAAGAAGAGAATTTACTTTTCTTCACTTCCTTAGTAATTGTACAACATTCATATGCACATGAAGCAATTGTAAAAGAATATGGCTTGGTTCATCCTCATTCTTATGATGCTTTAAAGAGGTACTTGGCAGTAGATACTAAAAAGTAGCCTACAGTAAACTTGCCACATAAATATCTGTCATAGAATCAGTTTACTCTAGGAAACTTGTTTGCAACTCCTGGCTGAGGTAGAGTTCACAAAGTAGTATGCCTCTAGTTTTAATTTTGGAATGCTGATGACTGACAGATTAAGTGTTGGCTGTTGGTAGATAAAACCTAGCAGTTTGAGCCCACCAGACCCTCCATTCATGAAAGATGAAGCAGCTGCCCCCCTTTAAGTTTTATCCTCTGAGAAAACCAATGGAATGTCCCCATGAGTCAGAATAAACTGAAAGGTAATCAATGAAAGTTCTTCTTTCATGATTTGGTTTTGCCTTCCCCTGAGCTCCCACTGGTGTAGCACTGGTGGAAAGTTTGACAGCTAACTCTGGTTGGGGTTTCAAACTCCACAGGTAAATTATTTCCCAGTCTACATCCATAAAATTTACAGCTTTGGAAACTCTATGAGAATAAACGTGACAGCGACAGATCCAGACTGTTTTATGTCTGTATTTTAGGGAGTATTTCTGACATGTCTAGAGCCTTATTAGACCTGCATCATCTTCACAGGGAACTGAGAGGCTATGCTCACTCTAGAAGAGTCATTCTCATTCCAGGTGTTCAAGCTCTAAACAACTAACTCCACTGGTCTCAATAGCAATTGTTCAGTGGTTCAAAAATTTGTGTCATATAATTTGTGAGGGTGTTCTTATGGCTTAGTGCTAAGAATCTGCACTGCAATCCCTAAGGCATGTAGTTTCAGCCCACTAGTTGCTCCATGGGAGAAGGAGTGGCAATCTGCTTTTTGAGGTATTTAATTACTGCCTCTGAAAACCACTGGAGAGCCAGTTCTGGGTCTGTCCCACCTCAACAGCACACAACAATCAGTGACTCAGATAAATGTCTACACTACACCTTTTAAGACTTAATTTCCATTTTCAGAAACACTAGAAAATCAGGAGAAGCCTTAAACCATTAGTGATTAATGATCAATAAAGTCTATCAAATTTTATTTGATCCTTGCTTCTACACATACTTGGGTTACTCAATGTTTTACACTGTCACTACATCTGTAAAATAAAAAAAACCAAAAAGCACCTTAGCCTTCTTTACCTTATTTACATTTTTGGGAATGAAATAATGCAAGTGACTTAATGTAATTCTCAGTATACAAGGGAAAAAGCATTCAAGTGTTTATAGACACATGCATACACTAACACATATAATTTTTACTGCAAATAATTTATATGTGTAATATATAAATCTATACATAAATACTATGCATATACAATATATACCTATAATATGATACATGTGTGTGTGTGTATATATATGTATTTGCAACGTATACAATAGAAATATATATACTCACAGAAAAGGATTTTTAAAAAGTAGATGTTCATGATGGACATGTGAAAAGAAGAAGCACAATATTAACTAGAATTACTTTTTAAAATGTAGGAAGAAATAGTCTGATGAACAATTGCCTGTTAATCAAATGGAACTATTTTGTACAGAATATTGATAGCAAGTTTTTCATTGCTTTATAATATATAAACTCCATGCAGAGACCAAAAGATTCTTAAATTCATTTCATGGGACATTTTTCTGACAAATATTCTAGAGTATTGTATATATGCATTCCTTTTTAACTACTTTTAAAATCTAAACTCATTAAATCAAACTTACTAAAGACCATACTTAGGTTTTTTTAAGGGGATACTTCAAAACAGTGTAGTTAGTTCTGGTTATATCAACGTCAGAATCACAAAGCATAAAAATAACAATTTTATTCTGATTTTAGACTTTTAAAACTTCTGAGATTATTGGATAAAATCAGGATCAGATGTTATTTATGGATTCACTGATTTATATAATCCCCTAAAGTATTTAAAATGTCACCTCCAGATAATTTTAATCATTGTGGTAATAGTTTCAAATAGTCAAGAAACATTCCTTCTCTCTCCATAAACTGAGTGTGTCTGAGTGAGTGTGTGTGTACATTTGAAAAGTTCAATAAATCAGTGTATGAACAAATGCCTTTTAGGGACCACACAGACTTCAAGAGTTATCACAGTGATGACTTTTAGTGAAGTTATTCTGAAAGTTAGAAAAAGATTTTAAATAAAATATTCAAGGGGAAACAACAAAAAAAGAGCATGTAATAATTTTCTATTAAGTATCAGCATGGCTTTTGCTTATTGTTCTCAATTGAAGGGAACAGTTTTAAAATATATATCCTTAAATATGTTTAAAAAGTAGTTTATTCCAAACTATCCATTTTCTAGGAATTTGTAGCCTATTTCAAGCTAATAAATAAATAAACTGAAAAACTTAGGTACACAACATTCTCATTCTTTGTTAAACTAGCATTTTTTTCAACTTCAGTTAAGGATTACATATTAGTATTAAATAGTGTATGAGTGTGTTCAAGTATACTTGAGGCTCTTGGGTATTTTTTTCCCCCAATACATCCTATTTCATATTCCTCTATCCATATAATGCACTATTTTTGTTTTAATAATTTAGCTCAAGCCTCTAATAAAATGATTTTAAGCATACATACAATAAAACTCCTGAAAATATGCATGATTACAATACATTTACAGAAATATATCATCCAATAGATACCAAACTTCAAGCCACGAAGTAGAATGCCTTTCCTGACCTACTGTTATTAAGAATTTATAAAGGCAGGTATTTCACAATTTTATTTGTATTTTTCAGATTTTTCTTTTTAATATTACAGATTCCATCTGGATTCAAATATAATCCTAACAAGGTTAGAAAATAAAAAAACCTGAAAGAACTCTACCCCTAACTGATCAAGCAGAGTATCATACTGGCTTTCATACAGCGCTGCTCTTTAGCATCTTTCAGTTTGATATCATTTTTGGATGTAGCTAAATGCCAGCTACCCTGACAAACATATACTCTACCAGCTGGAACGCCATCTGCTCAACTAAACATTTTCACACCAAATCTGTATAAAAAGCTATGTTTTCAAAAAGAGCTATCTACAACTGAAATATTAAAATCTTAACTCCAGGAGTCCTTCCACTTTCATATTTCACACGTATTTAATCATGAACACAAAACCACCTCTACACATTATCAGTAAGTAGTCTGCTTTCTGTGGCAAAAGTAATCTTAAACTGTCCACACAGGGCAGAAAGTTGGGTGCCTTTTTATTTTTTTTTTTCTCTTTTTGAGCAAAGACATATTTTCCAGATTTTCTTTACTTAAAGGAAAATTATTTCTACACTCTTTTAATGTACTTACATAGGAAAATATCTTTATAATTAGTGTGAAAGAAACAAATTCTAAAATCAGCATCAAGCTTGTCCTGGGAAAACTATTTCCCTATATTAAAACAAATTAAGAAAAAATACATATTCTTGCAATTCTTAAATTCTTATAGAAACCTTTTGAGCCAGGTTTCAGGAGCCAATAAGAACTCATGTAATTCTCAAATATTGCTACTTGAAAACCTGAGGTGATACCTTAGCTAGTATTAAAGAATATTACAAAAATGTTGTAGTTGTAATGTGCCATTGAGATGGAAATAACTCATAACTGATGTTCCAGCAGGTTTTCAGAGGCTGTAGATCAAGGTTATGCAGATGACTCAACCTTGCTTGCAGAAGCTGAAGAAGACCTGAAGTGCTTGCTGCAGAAGATCAAGGACTGTAGTCTTAAATACAGATTGAAGCTCAACATCAGGAAGGCAAAGATTCTCACCACTGGGCTAATTGGCAGCACCATGATAGATGGAGAAGAAATTGAGGTTGTTAGAAATTATGGCTTGCTTGACTCCACAATCAACACTCTTAACACCAATAGTCAGGAAATCAAAAGATGAATTGCACTGAGAAAATCTGCTGTCATGGACCTCTCCAGAGTGCTAAAAAGCAATGATGTCAGTCTAGAGACTAAGGTGCACCTAATCCAGGCCATGGTCTTTGCAATTACTTGTATGTTGCAGAGAGCTGGACAATAACTAAGGATTACAGAAGAAGAATTGATGCCTTAGAATTGTGATTCTGGAGAAGAGTCTTAATCATACCATGGATTGCCAAGAAAACAAATAGATTTGTCTCGGAAAGGGTGTAACCAAGTTTCTCTTTGAGGCTAGGATTTTGAAGCTCTGTCTCACATACTTTGGGTACGGGACCAGGAGAAACCAGTCCTTGGAGAAGGATGGAGGGACAGCGCAGAACAGGAAGACCCCAGATGAGCTTGACAGATACAGTAACTGAGGCAATGGGGGCTGGTGCATTGGAATTAGTAAGACAGATTCAGGACATGGCAGGGTTCTGAGCTGCTGTACATAGGGTCACTGTGTGTCACAGGTGACTGGACAGGACATAACAATAGCAACAACAAATCAAATGAAAGAAGGATTGCTCATTTTCCTCCCATTGAGCAGCTGAAAGATTCAATCTGTCTTCCTTTGGGTGAGAAGCATAACTCCTTATTAATAGATCATCAGTTGTTGTTGTCGTCATTGTTGGTTACCTTCAAGTCGAGCATTATTCATAGCAATACTATGAACAAAAGGCCTGAACCCCCTCTAAAATTTTCACATTAATCAAGGTTCATAGAATTTCTGGAGGCATGTTGTTTAGGAAGTGGATGCCACTCCTGCTTCCAATCAGAATTTATTTAAATATTGTAGTTTAAGGAAAGATTATGTAAAGACCATCAATAGAGTCTGATAAGTCTAAGAGCAAAAGAAGAGCACAAAGTTGACCAAGATAGTAAGATGATTAGTGAGACCAAAAAAATGAGTTTATATACATTGGACAATACATTAAAAATTCTTTAAAAATTCAGAGAAAGATTAGAAGAAGGGACTTGGATTCTCCCAAATCTGTGTACACTACCTCTACAGGATGATGCTTTATAAATAAGTTTGCATTGATATGGGGCAAGTGAGAAGTCCATTCTTTCAGATTTGAGAAGCATGATAAAGAAAGTTTAAAGACTGATTTAACAATTCTTACAGAGGGAAGACAAATCCTTATTCTCTATCACCTAGTAAGCAACCAGAAAGCATTTACAACATCTTCATTTCTTACATATCAATGTCTTGGATAGGAAGCACAAAAAATATATTTTGTGTGTGTGTACTCATAGTAAAAGTGGAAGTGATAAGAGTTTCATATTGTAATGGAGAAGAGGAATGCCTAAATCCTTTAAAGATAGATTACTTACACTCATTATTTTACTCTATTTTTTTCCCTATTCTACTCTATTTTTATTGAAGGCAAAAGACCTTTCGTTGGTTTTTGTTTTTTGTTTTTTGGTTTTTGTTTTCCCCCCCTAGGATTACTATTACAAAGTTGTGACTGAATGTTTTTGTTGTTAGGTGAGTCAAATACGGCTTATCATGACCCCATGAACTACAGATAGGAATCCTATTCTATCCTGTGCCATCTTCACACTTTCTGTCACACTTGAGCTCACTGTGGCAAATGCTGTCAATCCATTGGTTGAAGGTTTTCCTCTTTCGCCAACCCTCCACTTTTCCAAGCATGATGTCCCTCTCCAAGAACCAGCCATTTCTAGAAACATACCTTAAGCCTGTGAGACAAAATGTCATCATCTTTGCCAACAAGGAACATTCTGGCACCATTTTCTCCAAGATTTTTTATTTGTTCAATTTTGCTCTCTCTGGGATAAAGTTCTCTAACACAGTAGCTCAAAGGCATTAATTATTCTTAAATAACCAGGCTTCTGTAATACTTATTCATTGTCCAGTTCTCTCTCAGATGCATAGC
Organism: Elephantulus edwardii; assembly: GCF_000299155.1. NCBI lineage: Eukaryota > Metazoa > Chordata > Mammalia > Macroscelidea > Macroscelididae > Elephantulus > Elephantulus edwardii. The sequence goes on along the minus strand of NW_006399763.1, from coordinate 26,633,561 downwards.
AAATGAGTGAAAAAACCATGGCCTGAATCAGGCATACCATCATCCACAAACTGAAATTATAGCTACTGAGTAATTTGTAAAGGTCCCTGACTGGAGATTTTCACAGTGCAATATGTCTTCTGATCTCCTGACTCCTGATGCCCAGGGTGTTGATTGTGGATGCAAGTAAGATGAAATCAGTGACAACTTCAAACTTTTCTCCATCTATCATGATGTTGCCTATTGGTCCAGTGCTACTAATTTTTGCTTTCTTAAAGTTGAAATGTAATTCATATTACATGTGGTTTTCTTTGAGCTTTTACAGCAAGCAGTTCAAATTCTCCTCATTTTCAGCAAGCAATGTTGTGTCATCTGTATAACACGGGGTATTGATGAGTCTTCCTCCAATCCTGATGACACATTCTTTTTCAAAGAATTCAGCTTCTTGAATAATTTGCTCAGTGTGCAGAATGAATAGGTATGGAGAAAGAACGCAGCCCTGACATACATTTTTCTTAAATTTAAACCATGTAATGCTCCTTTACACCATTTCCACAAAAGCCTCTTAGTCTAAGTTTAGGTTTTGCATGAACACAAGTGTTCTAGGATTCTCATTTTTCTCACTAATAGCCATAATTTGTTATATTCCTTTGATATTCAATAAAGCATAAATGGACATTATTCTAGTATTCTTTACATTCAGCCAGGACTCATCTGTTATGTGCAATGAGATCTATCACTGCTGGTTCCATAACCTCTTCTAAATCCAGCTTGAATTTCTGTCAGTTCTCTATCTATGTACTGGTCCAGCCACTTTTTAACGATGTATAGCAGTATTGATTTTATGTGGTATTAATGATACGGTTTGATAATTTCCACATTCTATTGAATTACCTTTCTTGGGAGTGGGGATAAATATCGTTTTCTTCTACTCAGCAGGCCAGACAGCTGTCCTCCAAATTTTCTGGCATAGACAGGTGAGCACATACAGAGCTGGATTTCCTGGCTGAAACATGTCAATTGGTATCCTCGCAATGTCCAGGGCCTTATTTTTCACCAGTGCTTTCACTGCAGCTTCAACTTCTTCCTTCATTACCCTTGGCTCTTGTTCTTACAGCACTTCCTGACATTTTTCAATGTCAGTCAAATCCTTTTGGTTGAGTGACTCTGAGGATTCTCTCCATATACTTTTGGTGCTTTCCGGATCATTCGCTTTGTTGTTGTTGTTGTGCCGTAGAATTGAGTATGATTCATAGC
>NW_006399763.1:26622996-26631911 GCF_000299155.1 Elephantulus edwardii | reverse complement strand
CAGTGCAAAGTGTCTCCTTATTTCCTGACTCCTGGTGCCAAGGATCTAAGAAAGATGAAGCTTTTGAGAGTTTCTATCTCCTCTCCTTCAATCATTATGTTGCCTATCAGTCCAGTAGTAAGAATCTTAGTTTTCTTGACATTGAGACATACTCCATACGAAGGTGGTATTCCTTGATCTTATGCAACAAGTGCTTCAAGTCCTCTTCACTTTCAGCAAGCAATGTATCACCTGCATAATGCAGGTTATTGATAAATCTCCCTCCAATCCTGATGCCACATTTCTCTTCATGCAGCCCAACTTCTTGAATCATTTGCTCAGCATACGGGTTGGAAAAAGTATGGAGAAAGACTAGAACCCTGTCTACTCCCTCCTTAATTTTAAACCATGCAATGTTCCCCTGTTCTGTTCACACAATAGGCTTCTAGTCCAGGTACAGGTTCTGCATGGGCACCATTAAGTTCAACTTGAGGCTTAAATTTGTTCTTTTTTTTTTTTTTAATTTGAAGCTTCTTTAGGGACTGTAAAATAACAAATGTGCGTATAAGATAGAAAACAAAGATGACAAGTATCTTACAAAACATGTATGTTTTAATCTCCATATCTACAATGCCTTCCAAAAGAAAGGGGAGGGGAAAGAGTTCCAAATAACAATGTATAAACCAAAATTTCCTTTAATATTGTACTAACTGAAAAATTTAGAAGGAGAAAAAAATAATATGTAGCTTATGTGTACTCTTTGCTGCAAAAGATAAAATACTGCGGTCTTCAATATAGATTACTTCTCAATGTTAAGAAAATAAAAATTTTCACCCCTGGACCCATAGGCAACATCATAATAGATGGAGAAAAGATTGAGACTATCAAGAACTTCATCACTAAATAAGAATGACGGAAGAAAAATGTGTGTCTCTGAAGTGTGGTGTTGGAGAGTGTACTAATATCCATTAACTGTCAAAAGATCAAACAGATATGTCTTAGAGAAGGTATAAATCAGACTGTTCCTTGGAGGCAAGGATGGTGAAGCTCCATTTCGCATATTTTGGACATGTTGCTAGAACAGGCTATTGCATGGAGAAGGGCGTTATGATAAAAAAGGAGGAAGGACAGCAAAGGAGAAGACGACCCTCAATCAAGTAGACTGACATAGTGCTACATCTATGGGCTCCAGAGTTTCAGAGGTTGTGATCATGATATAGGACAGGAGAGGGTTCAGATCTGCTGTTTATAGGGTCACTAAAGTCATACCTGACTCAATGACACCTAACAGCACCAACAGCATGTCTACTCCAAAACTTACAGCAGACCAACGGAATTTAGACATAATGAGCCTTAAACAGGTTTTGCTTGTTTTGGGGTTTTTTTACAACAAAGGGTTTTATGGCACAGGAAATTAAATTATCAGGCCACCTCTTCTCTCTTTGTCTTTCTCTCTCTCATAAATGAAACTACTATTTAAGTAGCATTTTTCACATTACTTTTCTTAAAAAATATTGCATAATCTTTCATTAAAACAGATGCCAGTCCTATTCATCTGGGTCAAAAAATAGTCCACACTAGCAGTGGACAATTAACTCAGTATAAACATCTCCCAGGATGAACAGTTTACTTTCTTTAAAAAACAACTGCAAGTTTTGTTTAAAATTATAAAGGTTGAGATAAAACAGCTTTTGCTTCGTACACTTCATATATGACTAATCTTGCTAAGATATGTCTACCTGTTTAGGTAGACTGTTGTTGAATGCAGTCAAGCATGACTCATAGTGACGCAATGAACTAAAGACCAGAAGCCTTTCTATAACTATTGTCGTTTCTCCAAGTTCATATTTTCCAGAGGCATGTAGGTTAGGAAGTGGATGCTGCTCCTGCTTCCAACTACCTAAACTGTTGTTGTTGTTATGTGCCCTCGAGTCTCTTGAGGCTCATAGGGACCCTATGTAAAACAGCCCTAAACTCCGCTCTGTCCTGTGTCAATCGCACTGTTTCTGACACTCCCATCCCGATTACCCCAGTCACTGAATCAATCCGCCTCATAGAGGGCCTTCCTCTCCTGCGCTGTCCCTCCACCCTCCCAAGCATGATGTCCCTCTCCAAGGACCAGTTCCTCCTTACAACATGTCCAAAGTATGTTAGACGAAGCCTCATAATCCTTGCCTCCAAGGAGCCGCCCGGTTTAACCCTCTCCAGAACGAATCTCTTTTCTTAGCAGCCCATGGTACCTTCAACACTCTTCTCCAGCACCACAGATCAAAGGCATCAATTAACCTTTTATCCTCCCTAGTCATTGCCCAACTCTCTGAAACATAACAAGTGACTGCAAAGACCATGGCTTGTACAGGCACACCTTAGTCTCCAGAGAGACACCATTGCTCTTCAGTACTTTGGAGAGACAGCTGACTTTCCCATCGCAATATGTCTTTTAATTTCCTGGCTATTGGTGCTGAGTGTTGACTGTGGAACCAAGTAAACTAAAACTGTGAAACAATCTCAATCTCTTCACCATCCATCCTGATGTTGTCAATTGGTCCAGTGATGAGAATCTTTGTCTTCTTGACATAGAGCTTCAATCCATACTGAAGGCTTCAGTCCTTGACCCCCTGCAGCAAGCGCTTCAGTTTCAGCAAGCATGGTTGTGTCATCTGCATAACACAGATAGATTGTTGATAGATCGTCCACCAATCTGGACCCCACCTTTCTCCTCATAGAGCCCAGCCTCCTGGATAATCTGTTATGCATACAGGTTGAAAAGGAATTGAGATAGGACACAATCCCTGGCATACGCCCTTCCCAATTTTGAACCATGCAGTGTTTCCTTGCTCTGTTCTGACTACTGCCTCTTGGTTCAAGTACAGGTTTCTCATTAGCACGATCAAGTGTTCTTGGATTCCCATTCTTCTCAGAGTAGCCACCGTTTGTTATGATCCACATAGTCAAACATAATCAATGAAACACAGACATTCCTCTATTATTCCCTACTTTCAGCAAAGATCCATCTAACATTAGCTACCTAAACTACCCAGGCCCAAAGGAAAAAAAACCAAACAGTTGTTGCTATGTACTGTTAAGTTGGAATTAATTGATAGCTGACTCACCAATAGGTTTTTAGAGGGAATCAGATGCATAGGAGGATATTTCCCACCTTTCTTCCACAGAGCAGCTGGTAGATTCAAACCATGTGCTTTAGGTTGGCAATGCAACTACATACCACTAAGGCACCAGAGCTCACTAAAACAAAAATAGTGGAGAATAATTTAAAAACATTCAAGCAAAATGAACTACTGCTTTTCTGGATATGAAAAACAGGTGTATATTTAACCAGTTTGATTGCAGTAAAAAAATGTTTTGAACAGACTGGTATATTTAATATTTTATATTTACTCAGAAACACTTGGAAGAACCAGAATATATTTAGTTGGCTGGGAAAAAAAGGTCTTTGAATCATATAAATATCAATGAATAAAAATCCAATCATTTGCCAAGAAAAATGGTTATCATCAAACATGTGAGATTAAAAAATTATGTTCTCTTTGCTTGCTTGAGAAAAATGAGTACTGAAGCCTACACTTACTGGGGGGAAAAATTACTTAACCTTCTTTTTGCCATCAATCAGATCTATCAAAGATTCACTAATAAAAAAATCCTAGATTAAACAACTGCTTATTATTTATCAAACAGTATCAGATAACTCTATTCATGTAGTAAAAGTCATAATTCTTTTAGTATTCTGAGAAGAAAACAGGAAAGGTACTCTTATTTGTCTTCTCCACGAATGTAAGTTCCTGAGAGAACATATCCATTTTACCACTCACTGCACCCATCACCTGTCTCAGAAAATTGCCTGGCAAAGAGTACATATTTGAGAAAAAGCCAAATTGTCTTCCAGAGTGGCTGTATCATTCAACAATCTCACCAACAGTGTATACGAATTCCTATTTTGCCACATCTTCTCCAAAATTACTACTTGCTGTCCTGTTTAACTTTGGCATTTCCTCCGAAAGCTAGATAGAGAAATTCCATATGACCCAGCTATTTCACTGTTTGGAATATACACTGAGAAAATGAGAACTGAGACACAAACAGAGACTTGTACACCAATGTTTATAGCAGCATAATTCACCATTGCAAAACATGAAAACAGCCCAGATGTCCAACCACAATCGAATGGGTTGAGAAAATACAAACAAACAAAAAAGTACATTCAAACTATGGAATACTATGCAGCATGCAATAGCAATGATTTTGTAAATCACTACCCAACTTGGGGGGGAGGGGACTGGAGAGAACTATGCTAAATGAAATAACTCAGTCCCATAAGGACAAATACTGTATAAGTAGAAAGTATATGAGGATACAAGGTGAGAAGGGTGGGAGCAGAGAAATGAGGATGGGTGGGGCTGGGAATTGAGTAATAAACAGGTCACAAAAGTTGATGGGCGGAGGGAGGGTGAGTAAAGGAAATGGGAAAGATTTGGTGTGAAAAACAATGTATACAAACTTTGTTAAGTAAACAAGTAAAAACAAAAATGTCATTAATAAAATAAGCACAGATCAATAATAATTAATTTTGTGTAGTCAATGTATATGAATATGCATGAAACACAATGCAAATGAGACTTTTTAAAACACAATGTACATGAATGAAACCCAATGAATCTGAATAATTGTATGCAAAACAGTAAAAAAGAAAAAAACATGATGAATATAAATGATTGTATGAAACACAAGGAGAATGAAAAATAGTGTAAAGCATGGTGTATATGAAATTTGTAAACCAGTCAATTAAAAAAAAAAAGAAGAAACAGAGGCCCAGCCGATGGATGATACCTGAAACATGAGCTTTTTCACTTCTTGTAGGAATGTAAGAAACAGAAAACATGGAGACTTTGTACAAAAACCCAAAACAAAATTTTAAAAAGCCTGATTTAAAAAAGGATAAGACAATGATGTTTTGTTGCTAGTAAATAACTTCTTATTTATAAAAAAGAGTAAATATTTAACAAATATTGATTGAGCAAATGAATAAGAAAAGAGAACCCAAAGCTCAATAGGACAAACAATAGGGTTATTTATGTTATAATTATTATCATCTTAAATAATTATGAAGAACAACTTCACATAAATGCTCTATTGCTATAAAACACATGGAGATAGATAGATAACAGGAGAATTATAAGTTACTCAGAAGAAATCCTGACATGTAGGGAGTTTAAAAGGCTTTTACAGGTGATGATTCAAAATTAATTATTAATGAATGTTATAAAGAAAAATATAGGAAGTAATTTTAATATGAACAAGCTTTGTTAATTGTTAAGGTATGATTATAACTGTTTTTCTTTTTATTAACTACAGCAAGTTGAATATCCCGACGACCTAAGAGATTTTGTCATCTTCTCAATAAGACCTTTCTAAATCTTAAAAATTTGCAGCCAGTCTGACCTTTCATTCCTAACTTTTCTATACTATTTATTTGTACTCCATTGACTTTTTTGTAGTTTAAACATTCCATATGGAATGATCTATTACCCACGTCTCCAACTAGAAGAGTCTTATATGCAGATTAAATTTCATGGACAGGTTCCACTTCTTTATTGCAGGACTTTGAATAATGTGTGAAATCTATGAAATGCCAAATTATTTAAAAACCCCCATTTTTTTAATAAACAAATAGCATTTTTGAAAGAATGTATTTCATTGGTGAATTTTTAGGCATCAGCCAGCTGGAATTTATTCTGGCCTAATGAAATCTATGTCTTCTTAAAAGTATTTTTTTTTCTCATTCAAACAATAACTTTTCTATGTCTCTAGACTTTGTAGCAAATATTTTTTTTGCTGAATTTAATTTATAATAAACTTTTAAATTACATCTCTCTTTTTTTGTTAAAATCAAGGCTCTTTTATGTCAAAATCTTCTTTTTACTATATTTTAGATTAACATTTAACATCCCCCCCCCTTGTGAGCTATACCGTTGGATAGTCTGGTATTACTGTATGTGTAACAGCTAAAACAAGAGAGAGGAGGGGGAAATAAAGGTAGTGAACTTGGAAAGATGCTTCGACAACAGCAGGTAAAGCTAACCCCGTGGGGACCTTAGCAGCATTCCTAGGCAGCCTCTCCTTTTCAGTCTGAGATCTCCTCAGCCCTTCTCCTCTCTCTCTTCGACCCTAGACAAAACAAAGCCAGCAACCTGTCCTTTTGCTTTTCTGGAGGAGAAATGTGCAGTGGGAATGATCAAAACAAGATACCGTGGAAGAAAGATGCACTCTTATTTTTCCCTATTCCAAAGAAAAGCATGCTGGTTTTGTCTAACTTGATAATTTTTGGATACTAAGATTCCTCCAAGGACACTGATCCTTATGCTAAAGAAATGTTAAAGCACAAAAAGGAAACTCTTCACTATGGACAATAAGTACATTTTCATCCACAAATTCTCATGGAAAGCCTGCTCAATCAGTGTTCTCTTCTTCCCTTTCTCCACTGCAACCCTTCTGCCCCTTTCAGAGTATGTAACTTTAGTGATGAGAAAGAAGAAAGATTTACTAAAGCAAAAGAGGTAAAATGTGTAATGATCACTTTATACAAAATGTCTGCATTCCTTGGTTAAAATATTAACTTGACTAAATAATAGAATAAAAGAGCATTGTTTTTTTAGAAAAACAAATTAACAAAACTGCATTATAAACTGCATTTATATCTTTCAATATTGATACATTTAAAGATGACAGCATCATTTTGAAAGTTTGACCTATACTGTAATGTATAAATAATTACTTCTGGTAATTTCATTACCCTTTAAGTTTTTTATTTTTCTTTAAAATTTTTCTGTTTTAAGATCAGTTAGAGTGAATGAATATTTTCTTTTTAATGGTAGAATACATTCATAAAGCTGTCATAAGAAGCTGTCTGCTAAATATTTATCAGTTACCTTTTAAGTAGAAGCAATTAAAATTTTTAATTAAATTCCAAATGAAAAATCACTAGTATCAAGTTGATTTTGACTTCTAAGGACCCTCTACTGGATTTCTGATTTCTCCTTTTAACCAAAGGAGATTTACCATCTTTGCCTCTTGGAGTGGCTGGGAGATTTGAACCCCTAACCATTTGGTTTACAGTATAATACATTACACTAACAGTGCCAGAGTTCCTTATGTCCATAATACATTTTGTAAAATGGTACAGGGTGTAATTTGGACTTTGTGCAAACATCATAATCTTGGCCTGATTTTTCTTTAAGAATCTTAAAAGAAGTCTCAAGGGTCAGCAGTGATTGTCAATGTGCTGAAAGGGATTCACTCTTCTGTTTGGTCCTCAATTCATATCAGGATCATTGTTGCCATATCTGAAATAGTTCTGTCTTAAATTTTCATAACCCTTGCAGTTTTCAATGATCCTTCACCATAAATGGCTTGGAGAACTTCTTCTGTCTTTGAGAATTATAGTGATCGTTGAGTGTGACATGCACAAATTGTAAGCAATAGCATTCGCTGACTTTCCATCTTTGTGTTCTTTTTAAAATTTTTATTTCATTTCTAAATTTGTATTTCTTGGTGTCTTACTGCTACTACCACTAGCATTGGTTCTGTTATGTTTGTGTGCTATGATGTACTTCATAGTAGTATTTTTGAAAGAAAATTAAGTAGAATGATAGTATTATAGAACCCAAGAGTCACTCAACACATAAGATTGGATGCTACTGCTTATAAGTTAAATAATATATTCTATTTTATAAAGAAAATATAATACCATGCATACATAATGAACCCACAAGTAATATAGGTTCATTATGAGTATTAAGATACTCCTGTTCCAGGCCATGGTCTTCATAATTACTTGTTATGCAACAGAAAGCTGGACAATGACTAAGGATGATAGAAGAAGAATTGATGCTTCTGAACTGTAATGCTGGAGAAGAGTATAGAATATACCATAGACTGCTATGAAAACAAACAGGTCAGTCCTATAGCGTGTGTAACCAGGCTGCTCCTCAGAGCCAAGGTTTTGAAACTCTGTCTGACATACATTGGGCCTATTGTCAAGAGGGACCAGTCCTTGGAAATGGACATAATGCCTAGAAGGCTGGAGGGACAGCACAAGAAAGGTTGACCCTGGACGAGATGGATTGAATTAGTTACTGGAGTAATGGGGGTAAGTGTGTCAGAGAAAATGAAATTGGCTCAGGATCGAGCAGAGGTCAAAGCTGTTATACACAGGGTTGCTACAGATGGAGACGACTCAATGGCACATAACAACAAAAACTATAGATTATATATGCACAGTACTGTTATATACCTGGCAGTACACCCACTTCATGAACAAAAGACATTAGATATACATGCCACATCATGGGAAGCTGCTGTATTCATGACGTACTAGTCTCCAACCAGGATATCTAAGATTTATTGTAACTTTGGGAGTTTTCCCAGCTGTAAGAACCAGTTTTCTCAGCTGTAAGAACCTATTCTGCAATCCCAAAGATACAGCATTCCAATCCACCAGCTGCTCTATAGGAGAAATATGAGTAATCGCTTCCCCTGCCTCTGAAAAACCCACTGGAGGGTCAGCTGTAGGTCAGTGCAGACTCAGCAGAACATAACAATAACATTAAAACTTTAAGGTAGCTCTGGTGGCCTAGTTAACAGAGAACTGCACTAACAACCCAAGGTCAGCCTGTCACCAGAAGCTCAAATTTTGCAGGTGGAAATGGGCAGCCTTCTGTTCCAATAACTACCTCAGAAACCCTAAGGAGGAAGCATTATGAATCAGAACTGACTTAAGAAGAGTTAGTTTGAGTTTATTATTAATACGGGACCACTTTTCCCATGGCAATGCACCTTTTAATTTCCTGGCTACTGGTGCCAAGAGGGTTGACTGTGGAGCCAAGCAAACTAAAGCTGTGTACAATCTCAATCTCTTCACC
>NW_006399763.1:26618415-26621886 GCF_000299155.1 Elephantulus edwardii | reverse complement strand
GGATGGGAGTGTCAGAGACAGTGTGATTGGCACAGGACAGAGCAGAGTTTAGGGCTGTTGTACATAGGGTCGCTATGAGTCGCAAATGACTCGACAGCACATAACAACAACGAGAACAACATGGCACCACAGAGATATATGAGGTAAAATTTTATCCAAATAGATGTGATCATGTGGCACTTAAGTTTTTGTCAGTTAAGCTTTGGTAATATTAAAACGAATATAGAAATAAAATTGTTATATTTTTAGACATGCTAAGAGCAGCAACATATGCTTTAAGAGTTCTTCTATAATATATTCCTCTATAAATGACAAAAAATGAGAGTACAATATCATGAATTATGGCATACTGGATCTTTAAAATACTCCTGTCAAAAAACGGGATTTTGTGGACACTGAAATAAGGAGAAATTGTGCCAAGAATTTAAATATGTCTATTAAAATGGTAACGAAGAAAAGGTGTGTTGGAGATGACGAGGTTGGCTCAGGATTCAAAGCTGTTGCACACAGGGTCTCTGTGAGTCATAAGTAACTTGACAACACATAACAATAACGACAAGAAAAAAAGAGAGATCTGGAGAAACAGTGGTTAAATAATTCAACTGGTAACCAAAAGGTCAGTGGTTAAAACCTATTATCTGAACTTCAGAAGAGTTAAACATCTAAGATTTACAGTGTTAGACACTCCATAAGTAGTCCTACCCTCTCCTACAGGACCAATATGTGTTGAAATTGCATTGATTGTAATGAATATGGTTTTTGCAGCCATATTTTTATGAAAATAAGTATGCAGAAATGACATAAGAGAATTTATCGGTTTTATTTTCCACATTTAGACATAACACTATATTAAAACCTTATTTTCTAAGGTAACAAAAGGACACTGTTGTTATTCCGGGTAACCTCAAGTCAATATTCTCATTTAGCACTATATACAACAGAACAAAACACTACTCAGTCTTGATATAGTCTTACTCCAGTCCTGCAAACTGCCTTACAATTGCTGATGTGTGTGACCACTTTCATTGTGTCAATGAAACTCATTAAGAGGTTTTTCTTTTTGTTGTTTTTGTTGTTTTGGGGGTTTTTTTCCCCACTGACCCTCTGCATTACAAAGGATGAAGTCCTTCTACAGGGAATGGTCCTCCTAATAAAATGCCCAAAGCACAGGAGACAAAGTCTTACCAAACTTGCCTCCAACTCTGGCTGTATTTCTTTCTCTTTTTTTTCTTTTTGACAGTCCATGCTTTATACAAATTCTTCTCCAACTCCACAACTGAAAGGCATCAATTTTTTTTTTTCTGATTTCCTCAGTCACTGTCTATTTTTTTTTTTTTTTTTACAGTCACTGTCTATTTTTTTTTTACAGGCTTATAAGGCATCTGAGAATATTACAACTCCAGTTAGGGACATCTTAGTTGTACTGTCAAGGACTTATTGTTAAAATGGATTTAAAAAAAAAAATATTTCCAAGCCAGTGACTTTGACTACATGGGTGAGCAGAATCAAACAAACAGGGAATGTTAGTCTATCCACAAAGGGATTGACTAGTCTTGCCATTAAATTGAGTAGATTCAGCAGCACAATTTGAGAATCTCATAACCAGCAAAGAAGTAGCAGAGAATGCACACTGCTTGTCATTTAGGGCCAAAGGTTTCTGTGCCACTCAGACCAAGGCCAATAGGAGAAGCAGCAATACAAGCCTTAGCAGAGAATCAGAGACCTGATATGAGAAAGAGCTGAACTAATGACTGCTACATCATGGACCAAGACTAGAAGCCTTTGTCCAAGTTTGTTGGAGGACTGAGTGGTGGAAGGGCAGGGGGCAGAAAGAGCAATATTTGGTAAGACTAAGACCTTGGTGATACTGGTCTAAAGTAATGAGACTGAAGGCTGAAGGGCTTGCGAACACATTCAGCAGCTGTCCTGACTGAGTATCTTGCTACCAAAATGAATTATAGCCTTTGTCTTCTCTAAAAAACTAAAAATCATGAATATGGTTCTGTTTGCTCTATAAGGTATTGTAACAGATGTCAGACCCAATAGAGCACTAAGCTTGCTGTCGGAATTACTAGAAAGAGGGGCAGGAGTGTGGGGGATAAGTCTGACCTTATGGAAATTGTTGTTGTGAAAATCATAGGTGGGAACAGTTCCCCACTAGGGAAGTCAAATATAACTGTTCTCAGAGTATAGTGTCCTTGCTCCTTTTATATTAGTCCTCAAAGTGATATCCTTGTTCTTTACCACTCTGAAGAGGCATTTGGCAACAGATTCTTCTCAATATAGCATGCAATTTTGTTTCTATTGCTATTTCATGTTAGTTTGGTATGGATCCAAGAAAGGAGAAATCATTGACAACTTTTTACTTCTTAGTGGTCCAGTTGTAATGAGCTTTGTTTTCTGTATGGTAATATGTCATTTATACTGAAGGCTATATAGTCTTTATCACTACAGTCTCTATCACTAAATACTTCAAGTCTTCATTTACAGCAAGTAAGTTTATTTTATCTGCATATTTCAGGTTGTTACTGACTCTTCATCCAATTCTGATGCTATGCTTTACTTCATAGAGTCCAGTTTCTCAACATACTGACTGAATGTATATGATGAAAGTTCACAAGCTGACAGATAGCTTTCCTGACGTTAACTATGCAGTACCCCTTAATTTTATACAAAATAGTATTCTTCATCCATTTATAAGTTCCACACAAGCACAATTAAGTATTCTGGAATTGCTATTATTATTTTTTGCAATGTTGTCTATAATTTGCTGTGATTATTATAGTCAAATGCATTTTCATAATCAATAAAACACAAGTTCAGATTGTTCAATTAGATAGCTAGTAATATTGTTGCTATGAGGTTCCATGAACTTGACTGTGACATACATTGATCCTATGAACATAACATGTCTAACCCTGTCCCACCTGAGTAATCTTCACAGTCTCCACCAGATTCAAAGCCTATGTTTGCAACTACTGTTCAATCCATCTCAGAGAAAGTTTTCCTTTCTTTTTCTGGCTTTCTAATTTTACAAGCACAGAGAGGCAATAACTATATATCAAAAAAACTTTCTGAAAAACAAAAAATTTATTTTGTATCTTTAATGTACCTGACCAAGCTTGATATTTGACTTTAGAAAGTTTTGTAAGAGATACCATTTGACCCAGCAATTCCACTATTGGGAATATACCCTAAAGAGACCATAAATGGCACCCAAGTAGATATATGCATACCCACGTTTACTGCAGCTTTGTTTACAATAGCAAGGAGTTGGAAACAATCCAAATGCCCGTCAACAAACGAATGGGTAGAGAAGCGGTGCTATATTCGCACAATGGAATATTATGCTGCATTGAAAAACAAGGAACTCATGCATTATTATTCAAAATGGGTGACCCTGGAGGACATTATGCTGAGTGAGGTATCTCAGTCACAAAGGGACAAATGTTTTATGGTGCCACTGTTGTA
>NW_006399763.1:26614902-26617445 GCF_000299155.1 Elephantulus edwardii | reverse complement strand
TGAAGCTGTGAACACTCTCAATCTCTTCCTCATCCATCCTGATGCTGCCAATTGGTCCAGTGGCGAGAGTTGACTCAAAGTTTGGCTTCTCTGTTTTATGGCCCTGCTTTTGTCCCTGGGACAAGCTTCTAATCTAATCTAGCTGTCTTATGGGTAGATAAGTCACCTACATCATCAATGGCTGTGTGAGTCATTTCTTCCTTGTAGAGCATGTTAGCCTATCCACAGGGAATTGGCTAGATTTGATAATAAATTGGGCAAATTCAGTGGGAGAATTTAGGAACCTCCATACCAGGGGAGTGGGGTGGAAAAGAAGCAGCAGACAAAGCAGTGTGTGTTCTTCAGGAACAGAGGCTCCTGCACCAGCGACATCTTGTTGTTGACTGAAAAGATGTATGCATTAGTTGAGGGACTGTATTTTACTGTTTAATGAGAAGCAGTCTTAACTAATTGAATAATTGTGTCTTGATGCTAACAAGACTTGGTACTGCTACTCAGTAAACCCAGACTTTTACTGTGTAATATCCTTTGCTTCTCCATCCAAATTGTTTTTCTAAAACCCTTAACTATGAGTAAAAACATTTTCTGTAAAGCCTATGTGGTTATTTGAAGTGAATTTTGGATCCAGTAAATAGAAGAAATATGTGCAGCAGAGTGTGGAGTCATATCTGACTGGACAGGATAAACTTTATAGCAATGGATGTTGTTGATGGAGACAGTCCCCTTTTGTGTAGTTGATAGAGATTAGAGTCAGCTGTCTCATGTTGTCCCTGCCCCTTTACAGTCACATATTGGATTAATGATGTGCTTACAGTGAAGCTCAGTAAACTTAGTGAAGGCTCAGAGGGAAACTGAACCAAGCAAGGAAAAAAAAAGAAAGAAAAGAAGGAATCATGGAGGGAACCTCTTAAGGAAATAAATCAAATAGGTATAAAAATAAGTAATATATGTTGGATAAAAATCAATACAGTAATAGAAATGTTAATGCTCCTTATCCTAAGTTGAGAAGTCACATTTCTGTTACATTATTTATGAAATCAGGGAAAGGGACATACTTTAAAAAGTGGTCTGTTATTTACAGAATGTAGACTTCATATATCTTAACTATCATTTAACACATTTCTAAGTAATTTCTATCTCATATACAATTTCTAAATATTTTATTATAGCTTCAATAAATATTCATTTTAAGATACACTGTACTATGTTAGTGTACAGATGTTTTCTAAACATTAATATTCATTTTGTGCACATTCTATTACTACATGAATTCTTAAATTCTAAAGGCATATTTTATACATCACCTTATATTTTCAATAAAATACAGTAAAATACATCCCTTAGGATTATACGTGACAAAAATGGGTTTTGGATCCTATACTTTCAAATAATTTAATATGATCAACAATATGATTTGCAAAAATCTAAACGAATTAAATTGTAAGACAGTAATTTAAGTATGAAAAATGCTGGCTCAAATTTATAAAATCAATAGATTTTTTAATGATAATCAGAAGTATTTTTAAGGTAATATTCTCTAACCTATGTATGCATTCTCTATAATTTGGAAAATCTTTTCAATTACTACATATCAAACTTAACATATAATGTTTAAAAAATTTCCAAGCAAGTATGTTACTCATTATTTTTTCGTTACTTTTTATAGAACAGTAAATCCTTATAGTTTTTCCATTTATTATATATAAAATCTTTATAATCAAATCCACAAATATCAAGGTTAAAAGTGTGATGAAAATTCATTTCACTCCTTGAAAACCATGAATATATTTGCATGATTCACTTTTACACTTAATCCAAAAGTAGTATAGATTGTCATGTGTAGACTCTATTTAGAAATTTCCATTATAAGTATGTATCACATGTTTATTAGAGTTTTTTTTTTTCTTTTAGGAATAGGACAATGCAAACAGAGACATTAAAATCGAAAGAAAGCATATAAGCCAGAAAATAAAGAGAGACACCACTGGGCTTGTCCACTTTCAGTGATAGCTTCATCTCATCATTTTGGTCTAACTTCATTAAATTATTTGCTTGGTTCCTTCTTGGATTCAATCGTCAACAACATTTGAGATTGTGATTATAAACCAGTAGATAAAGTGTTAACAGGAAGGTAAAATTCCTAAATATTTTTAATCGAATGTCAGTTTTCCTTTTGCCTTGCTGAAATTTATGAGAGTCTTTAAGAAATATTATAAAAATTCTTCCTACTTCTGTTTTTAGTATTAGAATGAAATAAGACTTTCATCTAAGGCAAAGCATAATCATTTACATATGTGATATATTATCTGTCTAGGGGTTGTAATATAAGCTTTTTGCCCTGACCAAACCAAGGATATAAATTCTATTTAGACATTTTACAATTTCATTGGTATTTACATTATAATTCCTAAGGAATTGTTAAAGTCCTTAGTGTCATTAGGGACATAAGGAATTACTTTAAAAATGAAATAATTATATATAAATTTTTTAAAAGCACCTGTGTTTTGTGGAGCAGACCACCAGAATGTTGTAGAGAATTAGCT
>NW_006399763.1:26612322-26614802 GCF_000299155.1 Elephantulus edwardii | reverse complement strand
GACCAATAACTTGGCAACACTGCAATAATCATTCAGAGTTTCTTAACTTCTCACTTTTAAATAACATTTATACTATCTACAACAGTTAAAATGAAGACCTGGAAACAATTTTAACTATTAAAGTTTTAACATTAACTTCTTACTTAAACATGAATTATTATAAATGATATAAGTTTTCTTTATACTTGCTGAAAATATAAAAGGAGAGACAAGAAACTATTCTGAAATTTTGCAGTGAAAGAGATTATTTATCAGATCAGACCTATGAAAATCTCTGCTTCATCTGATAATAGTTTATACATTTGGTTGGGTAGAGAGATGTGAAATTTATCTAGTATATGAGAACAACTTAACACATTTATTTGTAATTCCATGTAAAATGGCACAAATATTACCTTGCTGCTCAAAACAAACTGGAAAAATTTTAATCATAACTAATATTTTAAAAGCATATTTAAAACAGCTGGTTTCTTGAATTGAGGAAAATATCTCAACAGATTTGTAGTTTACTGAATATCAAACTTTGCAACTTTTCAACGGTGGTACCACTTCATAGAATAAAAGACAGAAGTAATATTCAATTATCAGATAACTTTATGTTCATGGGCAAGGTTGCACTTGACTTCTCAGGCCACCCTTAGGAATATGCCTTATATTCTCTTCAATGCTTAACATGTTTAATATCGGTAAAACCAGGGAAAAGCAGGTACAAATGGATTGTTTAAAATCTATTCATATGTCATACATTACAAAGTGCTTTGATATCGTGAGCACATCTCTTTGAAAATCTGATAGGAAGTCAAATTTACAGCCGTCTAAAGCCTTTTACACATTATAAGAATTATATACCTTATAAGAAAAGGAGAGTTAAAATAGTTTATCTCTGAATCCAATAGGTACATTTTCTTTGAACACCATCCTTCTTTGAACAATTTTAACATAAATTTGATGGCTGTTTGGAGTAACATGAATCTGATAACCTCTAGAGAATAACTTTTTTTATTTAAAAAAAGAAAATAAACAAGCTTCAATCAATCAACCTGTTTCTTTTGTATGCTACCTCTAGAGAGTGGTGGGGAAAAGGTTTATAAGTATTAAAAAGAGATTAAAATAAACTGATGGCTTAATTTTAGTGTTAGTTGAAAGTAAAATTACCACAGTGAGAATCTTCACAAAAAGAACTTTAAACAACAGCAAAGTGAATTGCTGCTTTCTTTTCAAAAGCACAAATGAAAGATTCACCTTTCTCCCATGGGAGAATGACCCAGTACACTGGAAAAGATCCTTAAGGATAAGGTTGCTCAATAAAGTAAAAAATCAACAGTGATCAAAAGCAATGTTCCAGTGACCACACAGCAGTTCTAAGAGGTCAGAATCAGAAGATCTTTTAGTTACTGAATGTATTTACACACTGATTGAACAAGTCTGTAACAGAAATCTCTATTTTTATTCTTACAATATAGGTTAGAAATGAGACCTACTTTTCTATGGCTAGTTCTCTGCCCAATTTTACTCTGAGGAAAAGCTACCTATACAAATATAAAATTGGTTTGAGTGCAGTGCTTCATCTTACATAAGGATTTATACGTATCTGAAGGAAAGAAAAATCTGTTTTCAGAGGTCCTCAAATAATATTCTTTTAAATAAATTGTTCAGCTTTATATAAGTGTATTCTATAGATAATTGAGAGAATTATTTTTGTAGGGCTAACCAAAGAAAAAATCTCATATTTTTCCATACCACACAGTTGAGCATCACAGACAAGCCTGTTGTTATTCTCATTATTGGAGCTCAATTTGCAGCACTCAAGTTAGGTGACCCTCAGAAAAGGAAAAGATCACAGGATGGAAAAAGCAGTTGTATCCTGCAGGTAAAGAAATTATTTTTCAGGGAACAACCTGTTCTTTGTTCACCATCTGTATGACTCTTGTGACGTTGATATTGTAGAATGTATTACATCCTTACCGACTTGCTCACCACAAAAAAAAAAAAATAAATAAATAAACAAATACATAAATAAATAAAATAAAGGGAGAAAGATGGGGGAAAGATGGGGGAAATGGGGAATATGTGAGAAAGGGAGGGACAGGGAAGAAAGAAGGGGAAGTGGAGAGAAAAGGAATATATTCAACTGCATAGAAAGCCCAGGATGCAAAGTCCAATATAATTCAGTCATATTGCCAAAATTCTTCACCAATAGCTCCTAGGGGTAGAAATTTAAAAGCTGAAGAAAATAATTTTCTTAGGTAAAAACAAGTCTCGAACTACTATCATATGCTATTCCATCAATTAGATGGTAGTGGAAAATCATGTTCTCTACTTTCTTTTTGCCCCTTGTGTTTTAATCCATCTTTGGCTTCCCTGGTAAATTCCTTGCTTGTTCATTAGCTTGAAATAGCTGCACGTGTGTGTGTGTGTGTGTGTGTGTGTGTGTGTGTGTGTGTGTGTGTGTGTGTATGTGTCAACTTTTAAAGGTATAT
>NW_006399763.1:26560210-26612027 GCF_000299155.1 Elephantulus edwardii | reverse complement strand
GAAGGAAAGGGGAGGGAAGGAGAAAAATAGATATAGAGACAGAGATGGAGATCTAGATCTATACATATTGGGTTAAGCCTATGTTACATCTCTGTCACTCAAATTTAGCTTTCTCTCCAAATCAACATTGCCACAAATTACATTTTTTACTTATATTGTGTACATCACAAGTGTCCTTAAGCTTCAATAATACAGATATTCCTAAATACTAAAAATTTCCTTAAAGTTATCAATTATGATATATCTATAACATTACACAGAAATAAAATAAAAATATGGGACATGTTTTATTCTCTTATCGTTTAATGGAGATCAACTCTCTTAAATGTTTCAATGACTATGAATTACTGATCTTTAGAATATTTACTGTATTCTTTCTATACAATTTTTCTCCATGTTTACATTATCTAATCCACAAAATACTAGCTTTTGTGCTTTGAAAAGTTGAAAAATGAATAAAGAAGAATCAGTGCCTTAAAATTACAGTTTTGAAAAAGAGTATTTACTATCTCATGGACTGCCAAAAGAACAACCAAGTCTATTTTTGGAGAAAGTGCAACCAGATGACCCTCAGAGACAAGGATGGTGAAGCTTCATTCTACATACTTTGGGTATGTTTTCATGAGTAGCCAGTCCTTGGAAAAAGACATCATGCCGGGAATGGGGAGGTTCAGAGAAAGAGAGGAAGACCCTCGACAAGATGGAATGACAGACACAGTGAGTGACAATGGGCTCCAGCATATCAGAGATAGTCAGCACTGCTCAGAATAGGAAAAGGTGTATATCTGTTGTTCATAATGTTGCTAAGTCATAGTCAACTGGACCTTACCTAACAACAAAACAATTTTCAAAATACAACATAAATGAACCCAAATAGAATAAAAGGACACACTCACACAGAAATACAACCCAAAGAGTCTAAAACTGACACACTGACAAGGAAGTAAAAGAAGGCCTTTGACCCTGAAAGAGCTACTCCTACCTGTATCTTTAATTGGTAGGTAAAAAGGAACAAATATGTACAGTTTTTATTTAGCTTTACTTTATTGAAAGAAAGGATATAAGTCTTTTCTCAATTGTTTAAAAATTGCATGAGAATCAAGTAAATGTGGTTATGATAAAGAATTTTTGTAATTGTGTCAGTTTCAAAGTGAGGATGAATTCACAGAATATTAACAAGTAGTTAAGAATATTACAAGTAGTTTCTGTATACTGGACATGCATAACCAGAGACTTCCTTTAAAGAAAATATGTGTATGTGAGTGTGTGTATAGTTAATGTCCACTTCGTACATCTACATACACACTCTGTACAGTAAAGTACCAATATACTATCAAATTTACTTTGTAAAAAAAACTGTGGGGATAAAATATAACATGTAAGAAGTCTAACAATACAATGGAGCTCTGGTGTCCTAGTGGCAAGAAGATGCACTGCAATCCCAGAAATATGTGGTTCAAATCCACCAGATGCTCTGCTGGAAAAGGAGGGGCAATCTCCTCCTGTACCAGTCTGATTGGATTTGACAGTACACACACACAAAATAATAAAATAATTTTTTTTAAAAAAAAGAATTGTAACAATACAATACTGGCAACTAACAGCAGCCTTTTAAATTGTTGTCAACTAGTGTCTTAAAGAAGCCTTAGTGGTATTTTATTTCAAACACTTGACTGATAAACAAAAAGTCAACTGGGCAAATTCACCAGCTATGCCAAGTGAAAAAGATCATTTGTAAAGATTTACAGCCTTGGAAACAGTATTTTAGAAATAAGCAAGCCTGATTTGGAGAACCTCAAAGATTAAAGGGTTAGTTTTAGAAATCAGCTATATCTATCATAACTCGTATAAGTTCCTGGAATGTGAAATATGCTATTCCACCATCCCAAGAAATGGATTTCTTTAAAATATTAACATTACTAGCATCAAGAGTTTTCAACTCATCTCATCCTTTTGTAGTTCTGATTACTTTGAGGGTCACCTAAAGTTAGAGTGAAGGCAATATTAACAGTGTATATAATAGTCCGTCTTACTGTGAAAATTTTTTTCAAGTCTGTGCTTTGCCAGAGTTAAATTTATAGCATCATCTCTGAAAATTCCATTCTAGAATATCACTACTACAAGATATCACAACTACAAAATATTCTTTACCTAATTGGACACATTTTTATGTATTTGTTTCTTCATGTCTAACTGAGATTAATTACGAATATGTAGAGATTACTTTATTAGTCCAAGGCCACCAAACAAAAACAAACTTGTTCCACCATGAATTCATACATTCCAAGTCTAAGTCCATTATTTTAAGTTTAATTCATTTTGTATGTCTTTTAAGTTTACACTTTATAAGTGCACAATTACATAAAAACTAAATAAACATCTGACTTAATAAATTTATTGGCCTTATAAATTGCCTAAACAATAAATACTATTGCTATATCAATATCTACAGCAATTAAGTAAATTCTGACTCATACTAACCCTATAGTGCAAAGGAGAAGGTCCCACTTGGTCTCCAAAGTTGTAACTCTACAGGAAATAGACTACTTCATCTTTCTCCTGTCTGAGTGCCTGGAGATCAATAACCTGTTGATTAGCAGTCAAACT
Source organism: Elephantulus edwardii (assembly GCF_000299155.1). NCBI lineage: Eukaryota > Metazoa > Chordata > Mammalia > Macroscelidea > Macroscelididae > Elephantulus > Elephantulus edwardii. Next base: position 26,609,420 of record NW_006399763.1, on the reverse strand, counting down.
GTTTATATATAAAGAACACTTAAAAGAAAAGCAGGAATAGTTCAGGCAGAATATTCCTGGTTAAAAACAAAGCAAAATCATTCTTAAATTCTATGTTAAATTCTATTGATTCATTATATAATATTATAGAAATATTATCTCGTATTTAAACGTTGATCCTTTTAGCCATATAGATTGCCATTGTGGTTGTTGTGTACTGTAGTGTTGGAACCATCCCATAGTTGATCCTCCAGTGGGTTTTCAGAGGCAGTTAATTGCACAGGAGGAGATAGTCCATTCCTCTCCTAGGGAGCAGTTGCTGGCCTCGAACTGCATGCCTTCAGGACTGCAGTGAAGCTTCTTACTATTAGGCCACCATATACATTAGATTAATATATATTATTTCCAAATTTGAAATTGGTGGTCAAGGAAACCATAGCAATTATTGAAAAATACAAACTTTTAATACTAAGAGGGTCCAAAAATCCCCCATAAACTCTAATTCAGTACCATGAAGTTAAAACCAACTCCTAGCTGTTCCTTCACTGGGTTTCTGAAGCTCTACAATGCATCATTGCTTTTATGTCTTCTTTGGAGAAGCTGAAGTGGAACCACTAGAGAGGCAGGGCTCTTGGATTAGCAGCCAGAACAACTCCTTACAGACTAGGTCACCAGAAGCTATCAGATAATAAAAAGCCACAGACATTTGCTTGGATGGTATTTAAGAGGTGGGAGGAATATAAAGCCATTTAAAAAAACAACATGCATCTAATTAAAGAGTTCCTAAGTAGCTCAAATGTTAAGTACTTTCTTACTACTTAAAAGCTAAGGATTCAAACCCAGTAAGAGGAGTGTTATATGAGAGGCCTGGAGATTTGCTTCCAAAATGTCAGCCTTAAAAAAGGAACAGTTCTCTACAACCAGGAGTGGGTAAAATAGATGAATGGCACCTTTTAAGAATCAAATCCCTATGCACATCCAAACACTTCTCCAAGAGGGTAAAAAGGGAAACCACAGACTGGGGGGGCGGGGGGGGGAATTGGTAATTACATCTCTAACAAGGGAATTATATCTAGAATTTATAAAATACTCAAGCACAACAAGAAGATAAAAGTAAATAACCCAGTTGAAAAACGGGCACAGGATGTGAACAGACACTTCACTAAAGAAGACATTCAGATGGCAAACAAACACATGAAGAAATGTTCAAAATCCTCAGCTCTAAGAGATATGCAAATAAAAACAACTATGAGATATCATCTCGCCCCAGTAAGAATAGCAACATTTAACAGAACAGCAAAGATCAAATGCTGGTGAAGTTGTGGAGTAACTGGAATCTTTATTCATTGTTGGTGGGAGTGTAAAATGGTGCAACCACTATGGAAAGCTGTATGACGCTTTCTCAAAAAGTTGCAAGTAGAAAGAAATACCATTTGACCCATCAATTCCACTACTGGGAACTTGCACTAAAGAAACCATAACTGCTACCCAAGCAGATATATGCACACACATACTTATTGCTGCATTGTTCATACTAGCAAAGAGCTGGAAACAACCCAAGTGTCCGTTAACAAATGAATAGATTAAAAAACTCTGGTATAGTCACACAATGGAATACTATGCAGCACTGGAAAAACAAGGAACTCATGAAATATTATGCAAAATGGATGACACTGGAGGACATTATGCTGAATGAAATATCTCAGTCACAAAAGGACAAATATTGCATAAGGCCACTGTTGTAAAACGGGACTGATATCGGGGTTGAGGAAAGACAGAAAAGGAGAGGAGGAATGATGAATATTGCATTGAAACAGATGAGAGAGAGAACTGTTTAAAAGAGACATATGAATGGGCAATCTTATCATTACAGAAGTCCAGAGTGAAGGCTGCATAGTGGAGTGGACTTGGGGGGAGGGTCTGCGTAACAATGAAAGTGTTTTTCTTTCCTTTCAAGGACAACAGTGAATTGGGGGCACAGTAGGGAGAAAAGTACAACAATGAATGACTGGAAACCCTAAATCTCTGTAAACTTTCATTAAAATTAATTTTTAAAAACCCAGTTCTATTCTGCACATAGGGATTACATAGAAATCTTAAACGAATAAAACATGGATCTAGTTTTAAACCAGATTACAGAAAACAATCCAAGAGAAAAGCAATTCATAAGGTTTAGATCTATTATATAACATTAAATTGAGAAATTCAAAGACTTTTGGCATAAATTAAAAGAGTAAGTTTAAGATTCAGAATAAGCGACATTATAGTTCACAATGTACAGCAAGAAAAAACAAACAACCTGTGATGATTGTAGATTTGATCTAATTATTTTGAATATTCACCTCAATTCCTACAGTCTTTAAATCTTGAACTAAAAGCACATGCTGAAGTGTATACTTATCCTGGTTGCAAACATATCCTCAGACTGTTGGATACACTAAACAAGTTAGTGTGTATCTCACACACAAAATGGCACTCAGACTAACTGTATCAAGAAGTTAAGGTGAATATAATATACATATTATTTTCATGATCACAGTAATCTATAAATATCAAAGATTAAGGAAGTATACTTGTGATGTCAAACATTTAACCACAAAAACTAAGAAAGACATCTAAGACATGGTTTCAGGATTTGAAGGCTCCAGATCTATTTCAGGGTTGGCCTAGTAAAAGAAAAAGAAAAAAAAAGACCAAAGACCCAGTCAAGCACACATAATTCAGGAGGCCTGCCTGCCAGCAATAAAGGCTGAAATTGGATACTTGGTGAGATTAATTACCTAGATAGAGCTTGATAATGCAAGTCAAATGGGAATGTAATTAAAGTGCACCTTCCATGAAAATTATTCATTGCTGATGGATCAGGTGACAGATAAATCAAAAGGCATTTAAAAAAGCCTACAGGTTAACTTGAAGCAGGTCTGCACTCTTTATAAAACTCTATAATTGCAGGTGTGGAATTCATTCTTGCTGTCCTATCCTCATCATGATACTAGAAGACAATAAAGGTAGATTGTAATATAACCTATTAGAAACAGAAGCCAATAGAAAAACCATTTAGTTACAAACAAAAGGTCAGGTAGAGTGGAACCAGTTGCCTGGCAGCTTTCAGAATAGACTATCACTCGACATCTATACCTATACCGTAACGGGGATTGCAACCATAAAAGAAGGCAAGTGATGAATTAATAAGTTGACTAGTCCCCAGGGTGCAATTCTTACAGATGAGAGGCATGCTGGGGTAATCAAACAGAGTTATAAATTAGATAAATCGAATGACACAAGAAGCCTTTTACATTATTATTACATAAAGTCTTCCTGAATGGGCTGCTAATTATTTACTGTCAATACATTTATTTACAGTCCAAGAACAATAAAAGATAGAGTTCTATAACAACAGCAGGATGATTTCAGTTACCCAGAGGGATACTAAATCAAAGTCCTTTGTTGAGTTTCCTAGGTTTGTTTATTATACACCTGACAAAGGAAAAAATAGATGTAGCAAAATGCCAAATTAAGTAACAGCTTCTGGAAATAACTTTACATGTTATTCATTTGCCTGCTCTAATGAACACATCTAGATTTTACTGATCTGTATAAATAAGCCATACAATAATTTTATCACATGTAAGCACAAACTTATAGCTGACCAGTGAAACTTTTTCAGTATAAGATGGTATATTGATTTCATAAATTGAACAGTTACTGTCAGAAAAAAATATAAAACATTAGCGTAGGTGCTAATGAGTCTTATAGTAAACAAAGTAATGTCATTCTACGTATCATTACAATCTTCAAATAATTGTATCGCCTCAAAATATATAAATTTTTTATTCTAAAAATAATCCATCGATCCAAACAGCACATAAAATCTCTTCAAAATAAAAGTTGATCAAAACAATGAAAACATTTTGTTTGATGACTCATAGGCAATTAAAGGGTTCACTTCAAATTATTTGACCTACTCCTAATAAAGTAATATTGTAGTATTTCCAAAATAAATACAAATTGTGCCATAGTAATTCTTTACACGTGTTTAAACTCTGAAAGTTAAAAATCCACAAGCAAACACATTTTATATATTTGGAGACATAAATTTGACACTCAGTTCTTGTTTATGTTTAAAATACTAAAAGTACATGTATTAAAAATATATCTGTCAGGGAGTTTTCTGTTTACAGGACTACTTTCAAGAGGTTACTGATTACAATTGAAAGCAGGTATTGCAAATACTTGATGTGTTTTATCAAGACACACTGCTTTTTACATTCCCTGCAGGTTCCAGTTAGTAACTTAATCCAAATCAAACTATAAAGCAAATGATCCTGATTTGTCAGATTAGTCGATGGTTGTCCAGAAAAATGGTTTGAAAAAAGAGTTACCATAACACTGTAATTAAGATCCATTCACCCATTTCATCCCTGGATTGAAGAAAATAATGAAACATCAAAGTATTCAGACAGCAGCCCAAAGGGGATCAGATAGTATCTTCTCAAATATAACAACAGTATTTAATGCAGCCAGTGCCTCAGAAGTAATTTACAAATTACATTAAAATCCATGGGCTGGATCTAATAGCATAGTTCTTTGCTTATCCAATTTTAAAATATAAAGTAAATATAACTGACTCAAAAGAAAGGTAAATGTTTATCAATCCTAACAAATAGTGAAAGTAGAAGGGATAGCATTTCCAAACTTTTAGGTGGTTCTCATACTTTCAGTTTAAATAGTGAAAGATGATATAGTACATATTAAAAATGTTCATGAGAAAATAGAGAAACTAAGATGATATATGAAAACAGAACACATAAACACATATAAATGATTAGAAATAAAAATAATGTCTCAATGTAATGTCTCAATGAAATATGTATGGTCAATCACTGGATTTCTTAGTTGTATTTGACAGGCGGAATAATAAGTATATTAGAAGAAATACTCTTACAGATGGATAGTTTATCCTTAGGGAATGAACATATTTCATTTTATGGGCTCTATTTTTGAGATTATAAGTTTCTCAAAACAAAATTTATGAGGTTAAATTTGGGTTCTTGGTGATATCGGAGACTTGCAGAAACAGGAAGAGATGTCAAAAGGAGGATAAAGTAAGGTTACACTATATGAGAAGAGAACAAAAGCAATCATTTTTCCCCAAGAAAATTCAAGGTTATTCTCTATCTTAGAGACTTTTTTAGTTTGACAAATGTTGTATAAAATCAGCATAAAAGAAATCTATTACAATTCAACACATTGAACATTATACCAACACTTGCTACTGTAGTATCCCTTGTTTTCAACCATGACAAATATGATTATGACATCTTCTACTCCACATTGTCTTGCAAACCTGTTTCTCACAGCTCCACAACATCAAATCCAATCGACTTTTCCCCCTTGTTTTATTCTTTGACCTCCCATGACATTTGACTCTATGATCAACTAATTCTGAACCAATTTCCTTTCACTTAGTTACTGTGACTGACCTTTGATTAAAATGGCCTGGCCTGTTTGGTTTCTACAATGTCCTTTTTATATTCTACTGATTCATAACTGTTGGTATTCTCAAAATTCCACCTCACATTTTAAATTATACCTTCTTTGACTTCTCCTCCCTTGATGTCATTCATTAACTACCTATCTATAGGCTTATGACTTCGGCATCAATTGTGCTCAAACCATACTATCATCTGAACAGGGAGCTCCAGTGGCTCAGTGGTAAAGAGTAGAGCTAACAACCTGAAGGAATATGGTTCAAATTCACCAGGTCCTCTACAGAAGAAAGGTGGGCAAGCTCCTCTCATGTTTTACTCGTGTAAATCTCCTGTCATGATTTACTGCCTCCAAAAATTTGCTAGAGGGTCAGCTATGAGTCAGTTCCAACTTGCTAGTATCTAACAACAACTAACATCATCCTAGCATACATTCTTTGAATCCCCAATAAATACCATAAAAAATATTTTTAAATGTATATATGTTTTTATACTTTATGTTTTCTGGATCCTAAGACTCCAGTGTTCTAAGCTAAGGATGTACCCAAAAATTCAAACAGAAAGCTATTTTTTGTATTATTTTAAAGAAAATAATAAATAGAAATGGCTGTCCATACATTTAACAGAATCCTAAAGATAGAAATTTGTGAAATAAAAAATTATCCCCCATTATTTCCATTAGTCTGGTCCTATCCCTTCCTGCCTTTGGGGTTCATCCCTGCATAAATGTTTCTTACTCTTTTTACCATATTCAGTTATTTATTCTAGGGAAGGTAGCATCCTTGTGTTAGCATTGTTCACCTTACACACTCTGGTGGCCTAGAGGGTAAGGAGTGAGCTGCTGACACAAAGGAAGGTGATTCAAATTCACTGGTTGTTCTGTGGGAGATAGATGGTCTCCTTCCCAGCTATTTAGGTGTTTTCTGAATTGCACTGCCTAGCACTCAGTTGTAGTTAGTCATCATCTAGTCCACTACGACTCAGCAACTTTATGAACAACAGATCTGGTCCTTACTCTATCCGGCTCATTCTCATGCTGTCTGCCACACTTCAGATTACTGCTGCAGTCACTTTGTCAGTCCACCTCTTTTCGACTCATTCTCTATTTTGCTGACCCTTCATGAGGTCTTTTTCCAAGGGCTGGCGCCTCCTGACAATAGGACTAAAGTATAGATTAAGTTTCACTATTGTTACCTCTCGGAAGCATGTCAATTGTAATATTTTCAAGACAGATTTATTTGCTTTAATGATATATTCTTCACCAACATCACTGTTCAGAAGCATCAACTATTCTTTGGTCTTCTAATTCATTGTTCACCTTTCAGATGCACATTAAGCAAATGAAGACACTGTGGCTTAGATGCAGTGCACTTGGGTCTTTAAATGGACATAGTTGTTTAGCACTTTGGAGAGGTCCATGAATTACAGTTAAGTGTTACCATTTTTTGCTACATCTCATCAAATCATCCCTCCCTAACCTGCCTTTCCCTTCTCCTTGCCCATCCATCCACTCATCCTTGCTCCCTTCTTCCTCTCTCATCTTTAGTAGTCCCCATGATTGTGTCTGTATGTAAACGTTCCTTAGCTTTTTTTTTAAAGTTAGTCATGCATATTTCATTTCACACTGTTACGTGTCATACAGTGTCTGACCTATTCATTACACATTGTCCTTTCCTTCGCTCTTAAAGGCTCCTCAATAATTAATTTCCTACTCTAACCCCTCCTTTTTAACAGTGGTCTCACACAGTATTTGCCATTTTGTGATTGATTCATTTCATTCAAGATAAAGTCTTCTGAGTCGTCCATGATATGCAGCACTTCCTAAGTTCTTTATTTTTCAGTGTCACATAACCACCTTCTCTATCCATTTGTTTGCTGATGGGCACTTGGGCTATTTCCAGTTCTTTGCTAATGCTGCAGTAAACATAGGTTTACATACATTTGTTTTTGTCACAGCTCTGATTTCTTCAGGGTATATTCTCAGCAGTGGAGCCAAATGGAACTTCTCGCCAACATTTGTTACTGTGGTAGATAAGGTTTGGTAGAGCTCCCAGATTAAGACAGGCTTGGAAGAAGGATTGATATCCACTTCTTAAAAAACAAGCCTTTAGAAACTCTATGAACAGTATAGAGAAACAACAAGAGTTACAGAAAAGGGTTCAGATCTTTTGCTCATATTAACTATGAGTCATGCCTGACTCAATAGCACTTAACAACAACTTCAAGTAACCTTGATTTTCATATGCCATGCTAATTACTTACTGTATAGTACATAGTATAAGAGATTCTGATTTTAAGGTAATTATATGGATGAATTAGTCAATTATTTAATGTGCTTTAATTTATAAATTCGTACACATTTTTGAACAAATGAATGAATGAATTCCATGCGGGTTTGGCCTCTCCAATGTTACCTGGGAAATGGCGGAGAGTTTTATGGACCCTTCAGCTGCCCAGAGTCTCCGCCAGTCAGACCCTTTATGTTCCCACTACGCAGCCTGAGGATCGAAACCCGCTTTTTAAGAGACATAAACGCAGGTTATATACCTGGATTTCACCTAGTGGTATGCATAGGAATCAAATAGATTACATCTCTGGACATAACCACTGGAGAAGCTCAATATCAGCTGTGAAAACTAGGCCAGGAGCTGATTGTGGAACAGACCACAATCTACTCATATGCAAGTTCAAGCTGAAGTTGAGGAAAATTAAACCAAATCCAAGGCAACCAAAATATGACTTTGAGTCTATCCCACCTGAAATTTCAGAACCATCTCAGGAACAGGTTTGAGGCCTAGAACACTAATGAGCGAAGACCTAAAGAGTTGTGGGAGGATAGCAAGGGTATCATCCAGGAAGAGTGCAACGGTCATTGCAAAGACAGAAGAGGAAGAGAAGACCAAAATGGATGTCAGGAGAGACTCTAAAAATTGCACTGGAGTGTAAAGAAGCCAAAGCACAAAGAAGAATTCAAGATACTAAAGAGTTGAATAGAAGATTTCAAAAGGCAGCACACAATGAAAAAGTAAAATATTACAATGAAATGTGCAAGGACCTGGAGCCAGAAAATCAAAAGGGCAGAACTCGCTCAGCATTTCTTAAGCTCAAAGAACTGAAGAACAAAGTCAAACCTCGAGTTGTTATAATCAAGGATGCTGTAGGCAGAATATTAAATGATCCAGGATGTATTAAAAGAAGATGGAAGGAATATACTGAATCACTGTATCAGAAGGAATTGGCAGACACAGAAGATTTTCATGAAACAACGTAAGAGCAGAAGCCTATGGTGATGAAAGAAGTTAAGGCTGCTTTGAAGGAAATGGCAAAAAATAAGGCCCCAGGAATAGATAGTATACCAATTGACATATTTCAGCTGACAGATGCTGCCCTGGACGTGATCACCAAGTTGTGCCAAGAAACCTTGAGAACAACCACTTGACCAACTGACTGGAAGAGATCTATATTTGTTCCCATCCCAAAGAAAGGTGATTCAAAAGAGTGTGGAAACTATAGAACAACATCACTGATTTCATAGGCAAGCAAGATTCTACTGAAGATTATCCAAAAACAACTGGAACAACAGCACATCAGCAGAGAACTGCCAGAGGTCCAGGCTGGTTTTAGAAGGGGTTGTGGTACTAGGGATATTGTAGCTGATGTTAGATGGATCTTAGCTGAAAGCAGAGAATACCAGAAGAATGTCTATCTCTGTTTCATTTACTATGCAAAGGCATTTTACTGTGTGGATTATAACAAACTGTGGCTGACTCTGAGAAGAATGGGAATCCCAGAACACTTGATGGTGCTAATGAGAAACCTATACTTGGGCCAACAGGCAGTTGTCAGAGCAGAGCATGCGAACACTGCATGGTTCAAAATTGGGAAGGGTGTACACCAGGGATTCGTCCTATCTCCATACCTTTTCAACCTGTATGCAGAATAGATCATCCGGGAGGCTGGCCTCTATGAGGTGAAATGTGGGGTCAAGATTGGTGGATGATCTCTCAACAATCTGCGTTATGCAGATGACACAACCCTGCTTGCTGAAACTGAAGAGGACATGAAGCACCTGTTGCAGAGTGTCAAGGACTGCAGCCTACAATATGGATTGAGGCTCAGTGTCAAGAAGACAGAGATTCTCACCACTGGGCCATTGGAAGCATCAGGATGGATGGTGAAGAGATAGATTGTACACAGCTTTAGTTTGCTTAGCTCCACAGTCAACTCTCTTGGCACCAGTAGCCAGAAAATTAAAAGACACATTGCCATGGGAAAGTCTGCTGTTAGGGACCTCTCCAAAGAACTAAAGAGCAATGGTGTCTCTCTCGAGACTAAGGTGTGTCTGATACAGGCCATAGTCTTTGCAATTACTTGTTATGCATCAGAGAGTTGGACAATGACCAAGGTGGACAGAAGAAGAATTGATGCCTTTGAGCTTTGGTGCTGGAGAAGAGTATTGAGAGTACCATGGTCTACTAGGAAAACAAACAGATTCATCCTAGAAAGGGTTAAACTGGGTGGCTCTTTGGAGTCAGGGATTCTGAGGTTCCATCTAACATAATTTGGACATGTTGCAAGAAAAGAATGGTCCTTGGAGAAGGACATCATGCTGGGGAGGGTGGAGGTACAGTGCAGGAGGGGAAGGCCCTCTAGGAGGTGGATTGATTCAGTGACTGGGTAATCGGGATGGGAGTGTCAGAGACAGTGCGACTGGCACAGGACAGAGCAGAGTTTAGGGCTGTTGTACATAGGGTCGCTAAGAGTCGCACGTGAATCGACGGCACATAACAACAACAACAACAACATATATTTTGGAACACTTGGGTGCTTGTGGCTTTCTTTTTGCCCCAAGTGGGTGTTGGCATAGCGGACTTGCCAGATGAACTGGAGGTCTCTGGCCCAGAGGTCGCCAGCATTTGGGCGTGCCGGAATGGTAAAATACTGAAGTATGAAAATACTGTTTTTCATTGTTTTTGTTCAAACATTCTTCCAGGTCATATAGCCCTGATGTGTCACTTGCCATACAGAGGTAACTTGTGGTGGCTGTGAAGCTGCACACTCTGACAGCGATGTGTCAAATGTGTTAATGGTTACTCAGGGTGTGCAGTGTTTGGTGAAGCTCCCCGATTAAAACATGCTTTGATGAAGTAGTGGCATCCACTTCCATAATAGCTTGCCTCCGGAAACCCTATGAACCTGGAGAAAGGACGAAAGTCACACAAGTGTTGAGGACTTTCGTTCATAGGATCGCTATGAGTCACCTACGACTCGGTGACATTTAACAACAAACAACAACAACAACAATTAAGGTACTAACTGTATATATAAGAAGGCTGGCATAACAAATGCTATGTGTATTGTGCTTAGTTGTGTTAGTAATATTTGAATAAGGTCGAAAATAGTGATATGGCTTAAACAGTTTCTCTGCATATATTATAAATTGTTACCAATATGAAAGAAAGCTTTTCACAGACAATATTCTGCGTCTTTCTATATGCTGAAATTAATGATCCAGTATTATTAAAAATCAGGACACTATCTGATCTCAACATGCTATGGATAATTAAGAACTGTGTGCTTTGATGGTATGCCACATACTTTGTCACAGAACATACATCATCCACTCTGCCTCTTCCCCAATTAATTTGGTTGAGTTATAATAATTATCTCTCCTGATGTGACTGACCTCTCTGTTAACGGATTGCCAGAAATCTAGATAATTGTTCCTATCTTTTTAAATGCTTAATTGATTGTTGTTTGCTGCTCAAATAGTCCAAAGAGAACCTAAGTTATAAAATAGCTTAGGTAAAATCTAGTAAAAATCAGACTTTTGCAGCTGTATCAATAGATCTGAAAAACAAGATCTTGATAGTATTCTCTTCTTTACACCATTACCTGGATCAGTTTGTTAAAACTGTTAATGATCCTCTTGGATCAATGTCTTTTCCTTGTAACTCTAATTTACTGCATTGGTGAGTTAGTACAGATGCTTTTGTGGATGGCTCTGCATCATTCCACCAGATTGCATGTCTGAATCAAATTTGCTCCAATTCATCACCAACAAAGCAAGGAATAAAACAATCAACATTTACTCTCTTAACAATGGTACTGAACACAGAATAACAAATAATTGCTTGTCAATTTAAAGACTACCTCCTACCATTTTCAGAGTTATCTCCCACACCACTTCACCCAGGCTAGAAGTGGTGTATATGACTGAGAGTTAACAGCGGAACTGGGGAGAACTTAAATATATACTTCAAATTAGTAGAACTAAGCTTTTATTATCATCATCATCAATTTGCATTATGTGTGCCACGTTTCTCCTTGGAGGCTAGGACTTTTATGCTCTAACTTACATACTTTGGGCATGTGGCCAGGAGGGACCAGTCCTTGGAAAAGTACATTATGTTCAGAAAGGTGGAGGGACAGTACAGGAGAGGAAGACCCCAGATGAGGTGGATTGATAGGGGGGCAAAAGTGGTAGGTGTGTTGGAATCAGTGAAACTGGCTCAAGATTGGGCAGGCTTAAGAGCTGCTGTACATAGGGTCGCTATGAATCACAAGCAACTCAATGGCACATAACAAAAACATACACTAAGATATAAATGAATGATATATGAAATTACTATTCATTGCATTGTTTTTAGTCTCTGAAATGAAGTTTCTTGATTTCTGGCTCTTAAGTAAAATTCTGAAATTGTTTCTGTATCCACAATTATACCTATTTTATAACACTTAAGGAAATGTCCAAAATAACTTGCTGCATTAGAAATAAGTAAACAATCCACAGACTTATACTAGTTTGCAATGTGGATGGAACCAAGTTGACTACATACTAGTTTATCAAACAAGGATTAACAAAACAAAACTTTAAAATTCAATTCATACTAGAAATCATTCATAATCTTTTAACTGTGTTAATGTATTTTAAAATGTAATAACCTTACAATATAGCATAAGAAGTACTAGTAGTACAGGCATAATGTGTTGAGCTGTTGTTGTTATGTGCCGTCGGGTCGCTTGCGACTCATAGCTACCCTATGTACAACAGCCCTAAACTCCGCTCTGTCCTGTGCCAAGCACACTGTCCCCGACACTCCCATCCCAATTATCCCAGTCAATGAATCAATTCACCTCATAGAGGGCCTTCCTCTCCTGTGCTGTTCTTCCACCCTCCCAAGCATTATGTTCCTCTCTAAGGACCGGTCTCTCCTCCAACTGTCCAAAGTATGTTACACAGAGCCTCAGAATTCTTGCCTCCAGTTTATCCCTTTCCAGGACAAATCTGTTTGTTTTCCTAGCAGTCCATGGTATTCTCAATACTCTTCTCCAGCACCACAGCTCAAAGGCATCATTTTTCCTTCTATCCTCCCTGGTCATTGTCCAACTCTCTGATGCATAACAAGTGACTGTGAAGACCATAGATTGTATCAGACGCACCTTAGTCTCCAGAGAGACACCATTGCTCTTCAGTACTTTGGAGAGGTCCCTAACAGCAGACTTTCCCATGGCAATGCGCCTTTTGATTTCCTGGCTGTTGGTGCAAAGACTGGTGACTACGGAGCCAAGCAAACTAAAGCTGTGTACAATCTCAATCTCTTCACCATCCATCCTGATGCTGCCAATTGGTCCAGTGGTGAGAATCTTTGTCTTCTTGACATTGAGCCTCAATCCATATTGTAGGCTGCAGTCCTTGACACTCGCAGCAGGTGCTTCAGGTCCTCTTCAGTTTCAGCAAGCAGGGTTGTATCATCCGCATAATGCAGATTGTTGATAAATCATCCACCAATCTTGACCCCCCCACATTTCTCCTCATAGAGCCCAGCCTCCCAGATAATCTGTTCTGCATATAGGTTGAAAAGGTATGGATTTCAGCAGTTCAAATCCACTAAGTGCTCCTTCGAAGAAAGATGGCTATCTCTTCTTATAAGCCTAGGAGACCTGATGGAGCATTATCTGTGAGTTGGAAAGACTTCTATGGCAGTATGCTATATATATAAATGTTCTTTTCTATGATCTATGACTTATAATGTGTGATATGTCCAGAAGATGAAAGACTAGATTTCATATTAACCACTGCATCCTGGAAGCATTCCTGGAAGCATTCTGTGTATTTTTCTTAAGTGCCAGTTATTACTTGCTTTCATATTTTCCCACTAAATGAAAGAATAGATGATCACGTTAGTCACTCTCAGTTAAATGAGATTTTCTAGATCTCAACTAAACAAACTATTTTAAAAGTAGTTCTTTTTTATAAATATTTTTCCAGTGGATGCATTTCCAAATCCATATATTCTTCACCAAACAAACACAGTAGCAAAATGAAGGATCTCCTAATAAGGGCAGCACACATAATAAGAATACTTTACATAATTTCATCATTATGGACTACACCAGAATAATGATCCTAATGGGTTGTCATATATTTTTTGAAAAGCCTATTTAGAAGAGGCTTAATTTTAATGAGTTACAAATTTAAATCTCCAAAATAGAGAGCTATAAAAACTTTCTCAGAAGAGAATCCAGAAATGGCATTTACTTCTTAATCATGTAGAAACTGCTGGATTAAAAATGCCAAGAATATGACAAACTTGCTCAAGCTTGAAAATTCAGGGACAAAGCTCATAAGTTATTTTGTGTTAAATGTCCTGCTACCATTAATGTAGCACCTTCCATAATTTATTAGATAATAAATTTTCTCTGTTAAAATGAAAACGATACTACATATCAAAAGGCATACATTACTATTGGTCTTTCCAACACTTACTAAACCATTTCACTAGACAAGTTTAGTGCCCTTTTGAGGGCAAAAAATCATAAAAATGCATAAAATTTCTACAACTCCCACACTCTGTCCAATCTGCAAAAGTGTTCATGCCTTAAACTTGCTCATGCATATGGAAAATAAATACTTTCTGTCAAAATTATAGGGTGAAACGAAACTATTTCAGGGATGAGTAATATAACTGGATTATTGAACAAGATAACTTTCATTTCACTTACACATCACTGTGAACAAAGTAGCAATTCTGATGTTCAAGAATTTAAGTAAAAATTAATGTTAAATTGAAAATGGGAGAAAAACACTAGGATCTCTTTGAGATGTCTACAAATAGACCTTCCATTGAACAATATGCAGATTGTCACACCAACTCAACATCAGCATAATTGGTTCACTGAAAATATGTATAATATTAGGAAAGAGTATAAACGGATGGCAAACTGAAGAGTGGAGGTAAGGAAACAGGTTACTTAGTGTCATTTCCTAATACATGTTTTCACTGAGAAAAAGTATAGCCTAGCTATTTGCTATAGTCTCAAAACTATATTTTTCTACATTCTCAAAACTACTAAGAGGAAGAATATGACAATAACTTATGAAAAACGATGGCAGCATGCAAAAAAAGGCAAAGAAACAAAAACACAAAACCCCCAGTTCTAAATCATAACAGCAAGACCAAAAAATATCTCAACTGCAGTTACTTTTTGTGGTTACTTTCCTATCCATATAACATAAAAGGTAAATCACATATAAACAAACTTTTTAAAATATAGATATTGAGAAAGTTTTTAATAAAAATTAAGTTTAAGGTTATTAGAGAAAAAGTTTATCTTTAGTATTTTACTCATTATAGACTAAATTTTGTCTAAAATTCTTAAACCAATTTACAATATACAACTCATATTAAACTTTAATGATATTTGCTTTTTCAAGATAAAATTATAAAATTTAAATTTCAATACATGATTACATGTAATTATTGCATAACATAAATAAAAACTCTCATTTAAATTAAATTATCATGAATGATACAAATAGCTTACATGCTCAGCTGTTAATAGCGAAGTTTAAAAGTTGAAGGTACTTAAAAAAAATACTGGAAATTTCCTTCTGAAATACTTCTACTCTAGCATCTAAAGTATAGAGTTGTACTCTGAAACACAAGAGGTTGCCCTGAAGTCAAATAAAATCCCTGGAAACTAATTATTCATATTAAAGCCAACATAACAACTTTTGCTCTAAAATATTACCAAAACAGTTCTCTTAAAATATTATTTACAAACCAAACATATATAAATATATTTTTACATGTTTCCTAAAGTATTCTTTAAGTTTTAACTCATAATTTAAAATATATGTTCAAGCAATATCTGTTCAAATAAATTTGAAAATAATTTTAATTCACTAAAGTCAGCAAAAAACCTTGTAAAAATGTCTGTGTATGTATTTTAAAATTAAAAGTGTTGTTAAAATACTTAAGCATCAAAAGAATTAAATTTCACTTACATTTTGTAAAGCTTCTACTTGCTAAGAAAAGCATATGAATTACTAAAATGTCATGCCCTGTGGCATGAAATAGCATGACTTAATCCTCCTTTGCATTTCAGATACCTCAGGTTTCTAAAATTATTAGAATCATATCAGAAATGCATATTTATAACATCCTATTAGAAAAAGAACCCTGGCTGTTTCTTTTCCTCTTCAGATAGCAAAAACGTGCATGTGTGTATGTTTCTAAAAACATGAACATTAATTTCTATATGTTTTTCACTTAGATGTTGTGTCATCTTATGGAGAAGCTACATTTAACATTAATTAATCGAATCAGGAAATATATATTTTCAATATATAATATTCTTTTAAAGTAAAAATTAAGCTTTAAAATGTCTAAGAAACTCAAGCAAGATCCATACCTCACTCCTCACACTCCAAAATAATCAGCTTAAAGTGCATCAAGGACCAGGACTAAAGCCAAGGACTATAAACTTCATTAGACAAAACTTGGAAGAGCTCTAGAAGCCTTAATCCATGACATAAACAGTCTTTCAACCATCCTGAAAAACTTGCAACCAGGAGAGAATAAAATAGATGAATGGGACCTTTTAAGAATCAAATCCCTATGCACTTCCAAAACCTTCTCCAACAGGGTAAAAAGGGAAGCCACACACTGGAAAAAAGTATTTGGTAATGACATGTTTGACAAGGGACTTATCCCTAGAATTTATAACATACTCAAGCACAACACCAAGATAAAGGAAAACAGCCCAAGTGAAAAATGGGCAAAGACAACATTCAGATGGCAAACACACACATGAAGAAATGTTCAAAATCCCTACCTCTAAGAGAGATGCAAATAAGAACAACTATGAGATATCATCTCACCCCAGTAAGATTAGCAAAATTTAACAGAATAGCAAACAACAATGCTGGTAAGGTTGCGGAGAAACTGGAATGCTTAATCAGTGTTGGTGGGAGTGTAAAATGGTACAACCACTTTGGAAGGCTGTATGGCACCTTCTCAAAAAGTTGCAAATAGAAATCCCATTTGACTCTGCAATTCCACTATAGGAATATATCTTAAAGGATCCAGAACTGCCACCCAAGCAGATATATGGATACCTATGTTTATTGTTACTTTGTTCACAATAGCAAAGAGTTGGAAACAACCCAAGTGAAAGAGAAGTTTTGGTATATTCACACATAGATACAATGCTGCATTGAAAATTGGGGAACTCATGTAATATTATTAAAAATAGGTGACCCAAGAGGACATTATGCTGAGTGAAATATCTCAGTCAAAAAAGGACAAATACTGAATAGTACCACTGTTGTAAAGCAAGTCTGACATAGGAGTTGGGGAAAAACTAAGAGGAGATAAATAATTTATACATCATTGAAATATATGAGGGAGAGAACTGTTTAGGAGGAATATATGATTAGGTATTATTGTCATGACAAGAGTCCAGAATGAAAGCTGCACGGTAGAGTGCACTTGGGGAGGGGGAGGGAATTGTATAACAGTGAAAAGTTTTTTTTTTTAACTTTTCAAAGAGAAAAGCAATCTGGGGAGGACGGGTGAGCTGGGAGGAAAGTGTGCAGCAATGAATGAATGGAAATCCAACGTCTCTGTAAATTTTCATTAAAATGAATAAAAAAGAAAAATGTCTAAGGAACATTACAATGTCAACTCGATGGCACCTAACAACAACAAATCTAGATTGAATTAATTTTATCTAAATGACATGTAAAAAATAGATTTTTATTTTAAAATATTTAAAGTGATATATCCTGAATAAATTAATGAGAAAAATAGTCACAGTTGAGTCATATTAATTCATGTGAGTAGAAACTTCTGACAAATAAAGGAAATTACTTTTGTAATATCATTTTTAGTATGATTAATATACAATTCTATGGTTACATTTTATTTGAACCATTATATTAACATTACGAATCAAAGTTAAGAAAATATCAGAGCAAATCTTAAATTTAGGCAGAGAATGCGATCTGGGTATAGGAAATTGGGTAAATGAAAATATTTTTAAGTTTTGTAGAGAAAGGCAATGTAATTATGCCTGGAAGACAAACTCCATGTTTATCAACGTACTCTAATAGAAATTATACTTGTCTTTAATGTCCTCGGAACATAATACTTCATAGTATGCTTGCCCCTTTTCATTCACCTGTTTATTAGGTCATTGATGGAATAAATCTGTCAGTTCCTTTATAAACTTTTAAGTTCTTCAGCAGAAGCCCATGATGACATTACATAAATAGCTTTAATAATTCTGTTGTAAGAAAATTCCTAGTTTGTCAAAAGAGTTTGTGCACAGACAGCTACCCAACATTTGGTACTTCAAACCTACACATAGGTCTGTGGAAGAAAAGGCTTGGCTGGCAATTGGCTTTTGTTAAGATGTTCTTACAGCTAAAAACATCTGCCTGTGCAGCAGTGGTACTAGGTAGCACATGGGTTACTGTGTCAGAATCAACTTCCCAGCAACTAGCAACAACAAAAACAGTGCCTTAACTTCAATAATCTTATTAACTTTTATAAAGTCACATGATATACTAATGGTAAAACTGTATAAATACTTGTCTTATTTGCTTTGCAAATTTACTTGAAATTTAAATAAAACACACTTTAAATATTTGTATAAATTATATTTAATCTCATCACTGTACAACAAAATTGATGTTGAAGGAAAGAATGCATTATTTCTTAAGAGAGGGCCTCTATCTTTGAAGAGATTTAGGATGTCTCTACCTTAAACCAAGCCACAGTCTTTGCAATTACTTGCTATGCATCAGAAAGCTGCACAACGACTAGGGATGATAGAAAGAGAATTGATGTCTTTGAGCTGTGGTGCTGAAGAAGCGTTATTGAATATACCATGAACTGTTGGGAGAACAAACAAGTTCACCCTAATGAAGGTGAAACCAGGCTCTTCCTTGGAGACAGTAATTCAAAAGCTTCATCTAACATACTCTGGACATGTTGTAAGGCGGGACCTGTCCTTGGAGAGAGATGTCATGCTTGGGAGGGTGGAGGGACGGTGCAAGAGAAGACGACCCTGGATAAGATGGATTGATTCAGTGACTGGGTAATGGAGGTAGGTGGTCAGAGACAATAAGAATGGCACAGGATAGAGCAGAGTTTAGGGCTGTTGTACATAGGGTTGCTATGAGTGGCAGGCAACTCAATGGCACACAACAGCAACAGCAACATTCAATTATGCCCACATAGTTTTGAGGTCTTTTTATTTTCCCCTCCCAAGAATCCATGCTGACAATGCATTTCTTTTAAATAGCAAACTAATCTATGTAATAACATTGCGTATATTATGGAAAATACACAGAAGTTTCTAACTTGATTCAAGAGCACTTATATCACTTGACTGGTTTTAAAAGTCTACTTTCTCCTAGTATCAATCACAAAGTTTTGTTTTCCTAAAAACAGACTTTCTACTTACTCTGCTCTATAATCTTTATTGCTCCAATTCATGACAATTCTATATGCTGTCAATCCAAAGGCAAACAGAATCTATCGGCTGCTCTGAGGAAGAAAAGATGAGCAATCTCCTGTGTGATTTACAGCCTCTGAAAACCCACTGGAGGGTCAGCTAGAGATTAATTCTGACTTGAGAGCATATAACAACAAAAACAGACCACTATACTCTAAACACAACCCTGCTCGCTGAAACTGAGGAGGACCTGAAGTGCTTGCTGCAGAAGGTCAAGGACTGCAGCCTCCTCTATGGATTGAAGCTCAACATCAAGAAAACGAAGATTCTCACCCCGGGCCAATTGGCAGCATTAGTATGGATGGTGAAGAGATTGAGATAGTTAACAGTCAACACTCTTGGTAATAGCAGCCAGGAAATCAGGAGGCGAATTGCATTGGGAAAGTCAGCTGTGAGGGACCTCTCAAGAGTACTGAAGTGCAACGACATCAGGCTGGAGACTAAGGTGCACCTGATCCAGGCTATAGTCTTTGCAATTACATGCTATGCATCAGAGAGTTGGACAGTGAACAGGAATGATAGAAAGAGAATTGATGCCTTTGAACTGTGGTGCTGGAGAAGAGTGTTGAATATACCATGGACTGCTAGGAGAACAAACAGGTTTGTCCTGGAGAGGGTGAAGCCAGAATGTCCCCTAGAGTCAAGGATTCGGAAGCTTCGTCTGACACACTTTGGGCATGTTGCAAGGAGGAACTGGTCCTTGGAGAGGGACATTATGTTTGGGAGGGTGGAGGGACGGTGCAGGAGAGGAAGACCCTAGATGAGATGGATCGATTCTGTGAGTGGAGTGGTGGGAATGAATGTGTTTGAGACGGCGAGGTTGGCACAGGACAGAACGGCATTTAGAGCTCTTGTACATAGGGTCGCTATGAGTAGCAAATGACTCGATGGCACATAACAAAAACAACAACATACTCGAAACACATGTAAATAACTGTCCTTATTCTTTTTATATAACTTCACCATCTTTTGTAACTTTTGGGATAGGTTGCTACCAATTCTCTACGGATGAAAGGCAGAAAAAAATTATTTACACCAAGAAAGTTCCTAGACCATAAACTTTATTTAACAAATTATCCCCTTCTCCATCTACTTGTCAATGGAATTGTTATTATTACTGCTGGTGTTGTTAGGTGGCCATGAGTCAACTATGACTCATAGTGATCCGATCAACAACAACAACAGGTCTGAATCTTGCTCTATCCTGCATCATCATGATCCTGCATATGTGTGTGCCTATTATTAACCTTCACTGTGTCAGTCTATCTTGTTGGGGGTTTAACTCTCTTTCTCTGACCTTCTTCCTTTCCTAGAATTATGTAATTTCCAATGACTGATCCCTCTTGACAACAACAATGGCATTTTGTCATTTCCCAAGGAAGTCTAAAGCCCATGAATAGAGGGCATAGAAGTATAAAGGTCTATTGTCTTTCTTCAACTTGGGAAAACTCTGAAGATGAAACCAGAGTTCTGCTTAAAGGCAAGGATAGTGATACTCCATCTCATTTACTTGAAGCATATTTTCAAGAAAAACCAATATACAGAAAAAGATGCCATGCTGGGAAAGAGAGTCAGAGAGAGGATGATTCTCAACAAGATGACTGATACAGTAAATACCACAATAAGCATGAATATGACAGAAATTTTGAGCATGGTCCAGATAGGACAAGGATTAGATATGTTGCTGATATGAGTCATAGTCAACTTGGTAGCACCTAATAAGAAGAGCAATTATGGATGAAGAGTCCTTCTCTGAGATTGGCTGAGGATTCCAATGAGACCACCAAACCTCAACTTACCCTCTCCTCTTTCCTACTCTCTTCCCTTCTCTTCCAATGATGTTAGCCCTAGTGTCTTCCCCCAATAAAACCCTAGCAGATTAATCTCCCTCTAGGAATTTACTTCCAGATCAGCCTACTTGTAAAACCAACTAAATCTTAAACTTTTTAAATAAGTGACAGATTTCATCTAAATTACACAGAGATGCTTTGTAGAGTATGTTAAGAGTTTTCAATACAATTAAATGTTATAGTTTCTGTAGTCTATAGTCTCTATCCCTACAATGCAATCATATATACTTAAATAAGTCAAATAACTAATCTTTTTGGTTCCTAATTGTCATTATTATTTCTTTTTGTTATCAATCTCTTTATAAGTCTAATATGTATTTGTCTTTGATGTTGGCAAGAAAACCTGCTATTACATCATGCAACACAACACTATATATAGGACATATTACTGAAGACAGGATGTTCCTCTAAAAAAGGACAACTGCAATGAAATACATTGTAAATTGAAGAGCTGTGTTATATGGGGAAGGCAAAGGTTGAGATGACACAGTTATTTTCTTGAAGGATAATGGTTACGTCCCTTTGAAGACAGACTACACATTACATTTTTAAGTCCTTTTGAAGACCGACTACACATTACATTTTGTAGTCTTTCTTAACAAAGATAAAATTATTTAATGATTCTGGTGCAAATGACTGCATTATGGAAAGGGCGACAGTATTTTAATTAATTTTCAAACTTACATAGATTGTTTTTATAATAATATATTTGACTATATAAGAAGTCCTGGTAGTGCACTGATTAAAACAACTAATCAAAAGAATGGCAGTTTGAACCCAGAACCTACTGTATGGAAAGATCAGTCTGCTTCTGCAAGTATTTACAGTTGTGGAAATCCTATAAGCAATTTCATTGTGTTCAATACGGTCAGTATTGGTCAGAATTGGTTCCATGGCAGGTTTACTATCATCAATAGGTTTGATTTGGAGTTCATTTGGTATGTGGAAGGACAATAATGACAATTAGAATATGTCAACCTAGGGATAGATATTTTTGAGGCCCTACAGTATGATCTTTCCTATATTGGAAAAACTCTACAACATCTTTGCAAATGTCTCTTTTTCCCCACAAATAGAATGAAACATTTCTTCAGCATGTGTTTTTACAGCATGCTTCACATTATGGCTACATGTTCCATCATTTGTGGGAACTTCTCATAAGAAAACGGATTTTTTTTAACCTACATCATCCACTTCTGAAATGGCTTGCCTCCGGAAACTCTATACACGAACAGTGCTCAGGTCTTTCATTCATAGGGTCACTATGAGTTGTCTACAACTCGATGGCACCTAACAACAACAACACTAAAATTCACTCACATTTACTCATTTTCACTGAATCAGAATCAACTCATCTTCTAGCATGTTTTCCGGATGCTTAAAGTCACATTCTGGAGGGTAATCGTTTGAACTTCCAAAGAGGTATTGTTTTTCCAGAGCAGCTATCTATGGATTATGCCACAAGAGATTCACAAGTGTACACTAAGAAATAATTATAGATACCAAATAATTAATTTTTTAAAATTGTATGTAGATATTCAAATTTTCAGAATACCTTAAGTTAAGAAAGTATTTGTTCAAGAGAAGAGCCCTAGCAGCATAGTCAGTTACATGTCGAACTGCTAACTTAAATGTCAGGGGTAATGTACCAACAAACAGTTCCAGAAGAGAAAGATGACACTTCTCTAAAGATTTAAAGACCAATGGAATTGGGATCAATTTGAGGACAGTGGTGTTGTAATGTGTTGTCCAGCCAGCAATAACTAACAACAACCATGTGAAGAAGAATAGATCAGAACCATGCCCTAACCTCTACCATCCTCAAGATCTCCAACAGGCTCTAGCCCAATTTCGTTTGTTCAGCGAGCTCTCAAAGTAAGGGGAAATGTTAAAGAAGAGCTACATAAACAGAGCACTAACTTCATGTTACTACTCAATGCAACAGAATGTCCATGACAACAGAGTTTTCTATAACATCATTTTTAACAGAAGAATACAAAAAGTAAGTATTCTTTATGCTCCACAAATAAATATTAGTGACTCATAAGAATGCATGCTTCTTAAGCAGCAGAGCCAATTTTGGAATGCAAAGTCCTTTAACATGAAAGTTCTTAATACTTATGCTGAGCAAGGACGTCAATGCATTTTATGGACAAAAATATTGATAAAAAGTACCTTATTCTTAAGTTCTAATCTTACAAACTTAATAAAGGAAGTAAAAACTATACATATGACCCATCAAATACTAACTTATTATTTACCATACTTTTACTCTGTTCTTTTAGAGAGAAATGTGAATTCTCTTAGTAAATTCTAGGGACAGCAGATGGGGTTAACAGAATAGAAATTCACCTTCAAATTTATTATTGAGGCAACTAGACCATAAACTAGGTTGGAAGATGATACTATTTGATTAATAGACAATGAAAATTTTAAGTATTAATGTAGAATTGTGTGGATAGTAATGAACTTAAGCAATCCATCAAATGACAACATCCTTAATAAAGAGAAAGAAACACACAAGACTAATAGGGGGAAAGGAGTACCTAAAATCAATAGAACGATAATTATTAACTCATTATAAATTTCTTCTGTTAAAAAAGTGAATTAAAACTTAAAATTACCACAGTTCACTGTCTAATTAAAATAATTTCTTTTTGAAGGTGGAGGAAGTTAAAAATATAACTTCACAGGTTTTGAATTAATATTTTAATCTCAAAAACCTAACTGGTTGTTCTTTAGCCTTAATTATATATATTGTTATTTTGGGACATCAAGTTAAACTTACTCCTACAGAGCCTTTACTAGGTTTTCAGAGGCTGTAATCATATGAGAAGAAACTATTCATCCTCCTCCAGAAAATAGCTGATAAGATCCAAACTGTCTGTCTTTGGGTTAGCAGCACAGTTCATTACTACTAAGCCACCAGTTGCCATTGTTGTTATGTGCCTTCAAACCACGTATAACACAGAAAAATCATATGAACTATAGATCTGAACCCTTTTCTATCCTGTGCCAACTTCACAATATCTGACACATTCAAGCCCACTGCTGCAGTCATTACATCAATCTACCCAGCTGAAGCTATTCCTTTCCTTCACCATACCTCCGTCTTTCCAAGCATGATATCCTTCTCCAAGGAATAATCCCTTCTAGCAACATGCCTAAAGTATTTGAGACAAAGTCTCATCATTGTTGCCTAAAAGAAGCATTCTGGTTACACCTTTTATATGACATGTATGTTCTTTTGTTAGTCCATGAGTTACTTAGTATTCTCCAACATCACAGAACAGAGGCATTGATTCTTCTCCTGTCATCCTTATTCACTGCCCAGTTCTCAACAGCATAACAGGTGACTGAAAAGACCATGGACTGAATCAGGCAAACATTAGTCCTCAAACAAGTATCACTGCCCCTCAAAATATGGAGAGGTCTCTGACTATAGACTTTCCCAGTGCAATACACTTCCTGATCTCCTGACTGCTGGTACCAAAAGGGTTGACTGTAGAGCCAAGCAAACTGAAGCTGTCCACAAACTCAATCTCTTCAACATCTATCATGATATTGCTAATCAGCCCAGTGGTGAGAGTTTGTTTTCTTGATGGTGAGCTTCAATCAACATTGAAGGCTTCAGTCCTTGGCTTTCTGAAGCAAGTACTTCAGGTCCTCCTCAGTTTCAGCAAGCAAGGTTGTGTCATCTGCATAATGCAGATTGTTGATGAGTCTACCTCCAATCCTGATGCCACACTTTGCCTAATAGAGCCCAACCTCCCGGATAATCTGTTCAGCATACAGATTGAAAATATATGGCTAGGGCACAGAGCCCAACCTCCCGGATAATCTGTTCAGCATATAGATTGAAAATATATGGCTAGGGCACATCCTTGACACACACCCTTCCTAATTTTGGCCATAAATGCTTGCAGTAACCAGACCTATAGGAGAGCAGCAGCCACAGCAGAGGAACAAATACCAGATATGAGACAGTGATTACCTTGGGAAGGCTACACCATGAAGCCTTTGTCCATGCTATGTAGAGGGCTCAGAGGTTGGTGGGAGGGTGTCACACCATAATTGGCAGGGCTAAGCTCTCTGTAACAATGGCCTAATGCTAAGAGGCTGAAGAACCTGTGAGGACACTTTGGAAGCTGTCTTGACTAAGAAATTTTACACTGTTGCCAAAAGAAATTGTATCCTGTTAACTTCCCTAATAAATTCTATAAATCTTAACTGTGGATTTGCATGTTCTATGAGCTACTGTAACATATTTTGGACTCAGCAGAGCAGTAGAATTGGTGTTGGAACCAGTGAAAAGATGTGTGAGAGTTTGGGGAATATGTTTGATCTTATGAAAACTTCATTTTGTGTATGCTGTTGATGAAGATAGTTCCCCTTTGTGAAGTAAGGAGAAGTCAGAAATGGCCATCTCCACATTGCGCTTTCTCTATTTATAGCCTCTCTTGTGGTTTGAATTAACCATTGACTTTGTGAGAGAAAGAGGAAATTTCTTCACATTAAATTAACAACAGCCTTTTGAAAATCTGCTGTCAGTCTTGAGTTAATTCTGACTCAACAGTAAAGAGATGAATTTTTGTCTGATGTGTATGTATGAGTGTGTCATTAGTTCACTATATTACAGCATTAAAATATTAATAAAATGCCCTCTCACTATCTTATTTCAGCAGAAATAAAATAATAATATCCTCACTCAGCTGATCTAAAAGTTTCAACAAGTGTTTCTAAAAGATAGTTCTTAAGTCACAAATATAAATCCAAAATCATTCAAACACACTCATTATACAATTTTCACAAAATTCAGTATGAAACAACATAAATAAAAATATTCAATTACAACAATATTTAAAATATTGCTAATCAGTTAAATCAAAATTTTCTCTATTTCTGGGATTTTTTTGCCTTTATATATCAGTATTTATACAGGAGATCCGATTTGGAATTGCATTTAAATAAACAAAATTTTTAGATTATGACCCCACTATTCTGTTCAAAAAGTAAGCTAAAAAGATAAGGCTCATTACGTTGCTATGTGTGTGTGCATAATATTTTATTACAATTGGTAAGAAAATAAAGAATAGATTGCATATACCAAGGAATTTAGGATGAAACTGATTAGTTTTGACAACTAGCCAAAGACAAGAATCCCTTATAAGTTCATTATGATGCTCATATAACTTGATTTAAGTCCCAATTTATTAAAGATAGCAACACAGAACTTGTCTGAATTAAATACATTGCACATTCCTTAAGCAGTAAAACTTTTCAAAACATTGAGAAAGTTCACAAATTCTGAAACTTTATATTTCTCAAACATCACAAGCCCAACAAAGATTCAACTGCAGAGAACATCTTAAATGCCAGTAAGAACACATGTGGAAAAATCACACTTCAGCTAAACTGCAAATTCATATTTGTTTTGAAATCCTCAGAAATTCTGCCCTGTATTTATTTCAATATTATGGACATGATCACAAATATACTGGTAAATTTTAAATTTCCTCATCCAAATTTAAATGTATCTGTCACATATTACAATTATATTCTATGTAGTAAATTCTGATTAGTACTGAGACTAAACCAGCAGCTTTTCATTATTCTTAATTATGTACATTTTATAAGAAAGTAAAAATGTAAGAAAGACCCTATACCTCTTAATTCCCAATATTCTCACTCTCCTTTTTGTCTATATCTATCAAGAGAGATGCTCATTTTACAGCAGTCTTAAATGGTTTATAATTCATCACCTTTTATTTCTCCTACCAGGTTTCCAATGATTTTAATGAGTATAATAATGATTTCACAGAGAACAGAAAAAAAATAAAGAAAACTTAAAGTGTGACTGATCAACAAGCTAGCACAGTAAAGTTCCAAATCAGCAAGTTAGATATTCAAAGGAGACAGCTCACCTGTGCTGACACATTAATCATTTAGTGAAGACAATCACAAAACGTACCTGCTTGTCCAGTGGTGATACTGACAGCCGCAAAAAGTCTCTGGGATCGGCTTAAGTCAGAAACTCCATTTACAGCTTCAACTTCAAAAGTATAGTTAGCGTGTGCTAGTAGGTCCATGACGGTGACATAGTTATCCTCTAATCCAGTCTGCTGGGGCATATATCCAATGTTACTCCCACAGGGAACACATTCACCCTGTTCCCAACTGCACCGTTTACACAATATTCTGTAGGTCACATCATTTCTCCCTCCATTGTCTGCAGGGGGACTCCATTCCAAGCTTACTGTGGTTTGGTTGATATTGAAAATGAGGTTCTGTGGTGCAGATGGAGGTCCTTTGGAAACAAAAAAATAAGGAAGAAAAGTAAACAACTAAGCAAGTTTAGAAATGTTGCTACATACTATTGAGTGAAAATCAATCCACAGCAGACCGTCCAGTGGGTTTTCAGAGAGTGTTAATCCTATGTGAGGAGACTGCCCATCTTTTTCCCAAGGAGTAACTGGTGAATTCAAACCACGAGTTTTTGGATTGGCAATGCAACTCCTTTTCACTAACCCACCAAAGCTCTTAACAGAGAAATAACATACAAGCAATGAAAGGATGTGTGGGCTGGAGGCACTAATCTAGTGACTCAACAATCAAAGAGAAAACTAGTTGAAATGCTTCCTTTCATATACACATTTCATTACCTTTACTAAAGAAGCCATATAAAAGCCTTCTGGAATTTACTTGGCAAGAGGCTTTATTTATTTTCCATTTAATATACAAAAACCAAAATAGGATAGCAACTGTCTTTGTACTTTTGCCATAGTCTTTAGTTGTTTTTCAGCCAAGCAATTAAAAAGAACAGTGAGCACACTTATAAAACCAGTTGTACAGTTCTTTTAAAATAGTTTTGCTTTAACTATACAACAGGGAATATATTTACTTATTCTTAATGTGCTCCAAAGTTATTTATAGTAGTGTCTGGGATTGGCTTTGGATTTGAGTCTCTCATTCATTAACTGACGCACCAAGACATTTGCTCTATTTAGTGGTGGAATTTTGATCCAGAGTCATTACTTTTTAATCCCCCATCAAATCCACAAAAGGTTCTAATAAATTTCACATTTTATTGTATGTGTAAAACTGTTTGGTAAACTGTATCTTGATTTTTAAAACATGAAAATTGCACTTAAGATGACTTAAGGTATAGTTCTATAATAGTATCATTTAAACTTATCTTTTGATGGAAAAATTTAAGAAAAATTAAGAATGTATTCATGAACACTATCTTAAAGGTTTCACTATGTTAGTGGTGAGTAGAAAAGGAATTAAAGTCCTTATTTCCTTTCATATTCCTAAGTACTTACTTGTGCAAGCAACATATGGAGGATCAGAAGGAGCTCTATAATACCCATCTTCACATTCACATCTTGAGGAGCCTTCTTTATCAGAAAAGCTGTGAGTGGGGCAACGGGAGCACTGGAGATCTTGAGAGGAAGATTTGTAGAACCCACGGCCACAGGCTATAAAAGGCAAAAATAAAAACACTGAAAATAGGAACATGAGAGGAAACAGAGCGTCACCATTTTTATTTTAGTAATATTGAGCAAAGAATAAAACATTAAAATATGAGAAGGAATGTCTTATAATAAAATAATTATTTTGGTTAATATAAAAAAATTATGATGCCCTTGTTTTTAAAAATAAAAGGTGGGGGAAATACAGCCACATACACTTGTACCACTAGTAGACATCTAAAGGATCCCTGATGGGGTACTGGTAATAAATGGAGCTCCAAACGAAAAGCAATTCAAACTACCAGCTGCCACTTGAGAGAGTGATGGGCAATGTCCTGTAAAGATTTCCAGCCTCAAACACCATGAGGAAGGCTGCTATGGGTTAAAACCTACTGGAAGACAGTGGGTTGAATTATGTGACTTTGACTCATGATAGTTAAATGAGAGTATCTTTGATTAAAATAAGATTAATTTGTTTATTGGACATAAACAGTAAACTTCATAGTTATATTTTCCCAATTTAAGATAGCTGTAAATTAAGTTTTCATTTAGTTCTATTAAAATACTAATATAATTTTAAGTACTAGCCTAAATATAAGGCTGCATAAAAATTCTACTTGAAAATGATAAAAATATATCTTTCCAAGTTTTAAGTAAACTTCAAGTTATAATTTCTACCAATTTAATCTGCAAGATAGGCTGTTTTTCACCAAGACAGTTTCCCTGTTACTAAAAATAGTGAGATCCCAAGGGATTGCTGAACCACCCACCAAGAAAAGCCATGAACTGTAAATAGATGTTAATGCTTTCTCTCCTCTTCCACAACAGGCAAGAAGCCTACTCAAACTTCCATAGCACTATTCTCACAAATGAACAAGCATGTGGAGAGTATGTTATTGTCTATTCAAGTTGCCCTTACTTTGTTAAGAGTCTACACATTAACACGAGTTGAGCTGAGTCCAACTTAGAGTGCAACTCAATCAGGTTTCCCCATTTTCAGCTATAAATCTTTTTGAAAAGATATTACCCGTATTTCTCCAGGAGAGCCACTAGCAACTTTTGGTTAGCAGTCCAACTCATAATGCACTTATGCAACCTTTGCTCCTACTTAGATTCTGTTGTTGATGTTATTATGAGCTGTCAAACCAACTACAAATCATAGCAATCCTATAAACAAAGGCTCTGAATCTTGCCCTATCTTGAGTGAATCTCATCATCTCTGATACATTTAACCCACTGCCACAGTCACTGTGTCAATATTTGCTATTAAATTACTTACCCATTCACTCACTCACTGTTGAGATAGAACTAACTCATAGTTGACCTTCCAAAGGGTTTTCAAAGGCTATAATTAGTATGCATGGGATGAGAAGGCCCATCTTTCTCTCACAGAGAAGCTTGTACATATAACCTTGCCCTACCCTATCGGTGCCACCCTCATTATCTCTGACAGACTAGAACCTATTGTTGAAGTCACCATGTCAATCCATCTCATTTGGGGGTCTTCCTTTTCTTTTCTGACCTTTCATCTTTCCAAGCACGATGTCCCTTTCCAAAGAATAAATTCTCTTAGCTACATGTTCAAAGTATGAAAGATGAAACTTTGCTATTATAGAGCACTCTGATTGTACTTTTTTTCAAGCCATGTCTGTTTGTTCCTTTGGAATGTCATGGGATATTCAGTATTCTTCAGCAACACACAATTCAAAGTTGTCCATTCTCCTTCTGTCATCCTTATTCCCTGTCCAGCCCTCTTATGTATTGCAGGTGACTAAGAAAGCCATGGCCTTAATCAGTTGAACCTTAGTCTTCAAACACATCATTGCTCTTCAGTATTATGGAGAGGTTCCTGGTAGAGGAATTGTCTGATAAATATGTCTCCTGATTTCCTGACTTTTGTTAACAAGGGTGTTGATTGTCATTCCAAGCAAAATGAAGTCAATAACAGCTTCAATATTTTCTCCATCTATCATAATATACACAACCTTACTTGCTGAAACTGAGCAGGACCTGAAATGCTTGCTGCAGAAGGTCAAGGACTATCACCTTAAGCATAAACTGAACCTCAATATCAAGAAGACAAAGATCCTCACCACTGAGCCAACTAGCAGCACCATGATAGATGGAGAAGAGATTGAGGTTCTCAACAGTTACAGCTTGTTCAGCTCCACAATCAACATCCTTGGCACTAGAAGTCAGAAAATCAAAAGACGAATATCACTGAGAAAAATCTGCTGTCAGGGCTCTCCCAGAGTACTGAGAAGCAATGATGTCAGTCTAGAAACTAAGGTGCGCTTGATCTAGGCATTTGTCTTTGCAATTACTTACTATGCAACAGAGAGCTGGACACTAAGGATGACAGAAGAATCAATGTCTTTGAGTTGTGGTGCTTGAGAAGTATCTTGAACATACCATGAACCATCAAGAAAAGCAATGTCTGTCTTGGAGAGGGTGAAACCAAGTTTCCCCTTGGAGGCTAGGATTTTGGAGCTCCATCTCACATACTTCAGGCACATGGACAAGTGGGACTAGTTCTTGGAGAAGAACATCATGCTTGGAAGAGTAAAGGGACAGCGCAGGAGAGGAAGACTGACAAGACGGATTGAATCAGTAACTAAGGCAATGAAGGTAGGTGTGTCAGAGTCAGTGAGACTGGCTCAGGATAGGGCAGAATACAGAGCTGTTGTATATAAGGTTGCTATTAGTTACATGTAACTTGACAAAACATAGCAACAACAACAATCACAATACAGAAGGACATCATGCTTGGAAAGGTAGAAGATGAACACAGAAGACCATGTATGAGATGAATTGGCACAATGACTGTGGCAATGGGGTCTGAAATAGTGAGGTTGGCTCAGGACAGGACAAGGTTTAGAACCATTGTTCATCAGGTTGTTGTGAATCATAACTGACTCAATCGCATATAAAAAACATATGCATTTCTTTTTCTTTAGCAATTTAAGTTTTCATTATTTCAACAGGTTTTTTTATTAAATTATAGCATGAATTGTCCTCAAACCTCAGACAATCACAAAGATTTCATTATTTGATAGTATTATACATTGAATACATTCCATGTACTCTCAATATTAAGGGTATGAATATTCATTTACAATGATGATAAAGTATAATAACAATTAATACACCATATTTATTAATACTATCAGGATATATTTATCATGAATTCAGTTTTAACTTTCCGTTTCTTAGTTGCAATTTTCTATTCATGTTCTCAACTACGGTGTTCTACAGAAATTCAAACACATATTTACTCCTGGGCAGAAAAAGTTCAACAAGTCTACATTTTTGAAATTATGAGAAAAATGTTGAGTCTTTGTTCTCATGCTGCATATTTAAATCATAATACTGATATAGTTGTAATTTCAAAAATCTTATTTTGAGTTTCACACAAAAGATGTATATTCTAGACTGGCTGGATTCTTCACTTAAATATTATTTTGCAATAAATAAAGCATTATATAGGGAGCTCTTGTGGCCTAGCGGTAAGAAGCTGTACTGAAATCCCGAAGACATGTGTTTCAAATCCACCAGCTGCTCTGCAGGATAAGAGGAACATTCTCCTCCTGTTTATTTAGAGCCTCTGAAAAGCTGCTGGAAGGTCAACTATGATCTAGCTCCAACTCGACAGCACGCAACAACAAAGCACTATCTGGATAGATAGAAATTTAAGCAATAACCATTTGTTGAAATATGCTTCACTACTGCTCTCAGAAAGAAGCCTTAATAGTATAGTGCATTATGTATTGGACTGTTAGAAGTAAGGTCTATAGTTCAAATACACCAGCTGCCTCCATACAAAAAAAGATAGGTGATAATATCTTATTAGGATTTACAACCTTAAAAAGCAAATGGAGGATTATTAGGAGCCAAAATCTACTCACTGTTGTGAGTTTTATTTTTGTTGTCTTCAGAAGCTAGTTGGCTATGTTGGATTATGCAATTTACAAACATAGAAAGCATTTTTCAGTAGATCTGACAATGAATTTCAAACTATCTTCACTTGTTCTTAGCTGTTACCATGACTCAACACCACAATGAGAACAATGAGACTGATTACAAAACTTAACAGAAGTATAATCCTTTAAAGCATTTCTCAAAACACTATCTTGTTACCTAAAAGAATGGTTAATTGGTAGGTTAAAGGATTTAGCATGGAATTCTCACTATGAAAATTCTTTTTTTTTTATGAACACTAGGACTGTTTAAAATATTCAAAGTATTTTCATCTATGTATTATATGCAACTCAAAAAGTATAGCTAGACTTTAGTACTTTACAATCATCTTACAGACAGCAGCCCACACAACTGAAAATATGATGCTTTACTCATAACCATTTAAAGTAAAAAGAGAAAGATGTGTTCAGAGAGAGAGAGATACATCCCAACAATCTTTAGTGGCATTATGTATTTATGTGTTTTTACTTGCATTTAAATGAAGGATAAGTTTCTGAACAGAAAGATATAAAGGACACAATTGCAATTAGATTTTCTTTCTACTAAGAAAAACTTTCAGGAAGTTCTGGTGGTCTGTCGCTGTTGAGTTCCATTGAGTTGGATCTGATCCATAGCAGTAAATCTCATGGGAGGAGACTGTCCACCTTTCTCTGGAGGGAGCAGCTGATGCATTCAAACCATATACCTTTGAATTGACAGTGCAATTACTTCCTAGTAAACAGGAAATTGTGCTACCAACCCAAAGGTCAGAATTTCAAATCTATGTGCCTCTGAAAAATATGCTGCAGGGTCAGTCATGAGTTGATTCCGATTCAAAGCAAATAACAAGATTTCCAGCATTAAAATGAAGCTAACAACCAAATAAAATACTTTTGAATTCTAAATCTCTCATTGTAAACAGAATCACTGACAAAAGGATCATATACACTTAGCACACAAAGAGGTGTATTAATCACCTAATAGGACTTATAGAATATATATATTATGTCTACTGTAGAAATAATTCAAACTTTTATCACTTTAATTTCAAATTAAATTATATTCTGCTATCATTTTAACAGATTGGAAACCAGATTTGAAGCAAAAGGAACCTGTTCTTCAAATAATTCTATTTTGTCTAGGTTAGAATTGAATTTCAAAGGCAAGGCTGATAACAGCCATGTGCTATTCCACCAGACTTTACTACTGAATAAGCCAAAGTTTGATACTTATTTAATGGTTTTAAGGGCCTCAGCATCCCTAAAAATTAACTTTCAGTGAGTCTTTATTAGACTTTTATTAAACATATTAATAATTCAAAGCTATTACTTTCATTTAAAATTGTGAAATATAAACCTTGCACACTTTGCTGAGGAGATATTAAATAGGTAGTCTCAGCTTCACCATGAATTTTGGCATTGAAGAAGTCTGTAAAATTTTGGTGTATATGTATGACTATCATATTAAGCTGTTAATAATAAAGGAAATACTAGGGGGAAAGGTGATCATAAAAGTTGACAATTGTTGTATGGAGTAATATTCTGTCTCACTTCAGTTAATGTTGAAAATTATAAGCTTTCCTGTGATAATAAGTTTTCATTTTATCTTTAGGAAGAGAATCCATTCACAGTTATTATAAATAAAGGCAACATCTTTGGAGCTTTGGTGTTATTACAAATAAAACGGAGAACATGTGAACACATGAGCCCTATCTTTTATAGTCATAGCAAGCAAATATTAGAAAAAAGTATTAGAAAGAAGTAACAGATGCTTTAAATATTGAAAATTTGATGAGATATCTGTAAGAAGTAGCTAGACTGATGGGGTAAACTGGGGATAAATAGCATTATCCATGTAACAAAGCATTAGAAGAGATCTCCAACTGCTCTAAAAAAGGCTAAATAGAAATCCAGGCAATTTCTGTTCTTTGCACTTTCAACAGGTTTTCCATAAAGTACTGGCAAACATTTTTAGAGGTAAATGTTTTCTGATGTCTCAATCAATGACAAATTCCCTTTGTGTGTAACTATGAAATATACAAGAATAACTTTCCAGAAATTGCACAATATCATAGTTTTACAAGTCCCCCTCCTTTGGTTTACTTCTTAATTTGCTCAATAGCATTTGAACTTGAAACAAAATTTAATGAATAGAGTATGTGCACTTTGGTAAAGTCAACTACAATAAGAAACATACTATTTTCATTTCCTGTCTTTTGATGTCTTTGGTTCTTTAATTGAACATTCTTTTAAAAGTAATCTTTCATTGTATGATTAAAATTTGAGATATACATAATTTGTTTTAAACATTTAATTGCCTTAGAAAAATATTCTCTCACCTCTTATTTTAATAACATTTTTTGTGTTACCACAAAGGACTTGGAATGATTCTTTTAGTGTACTTTTAAAGTGTAGGTCATAATGAATTAAAAAAAATTCATTATTCTAGAGTCAAGAATTGCAATCTTGTCAAATTTAATAATCAAAAAATCTTTCAATTAATCAGTTTTAAATAGAAAACTATTAAAGACAAAGAGAATCTAGGACATACATAAAATTTATATAAACGGCACAGCAGAAATATTTCTACTAAATTATATTATTGTAGATTTATATAAATGTTATACAGGTTATAAACTAAGCAATAATAAATATAATTTGCATTCTTTTATTTCAAGTACTTTAAAATACATACAAAACACTAAATTGGGTCAAACATTCTTTGAGGCTCAAATTAATTTAAGGTAAACAGTAAAGCTTTCAATTAATAACTAAATTCTGAATGGTAAGTATACAGTGTAAACTGTACAAGCTGGAACTTAACAGAACTATCTTGTACTACAGGACTTTGACATGGTGTACTCACACCACTTGTTTTTGACTCTATTTATGGGTATCTGAGTTTTCCTCCTCTAACAAGTTTCTTTCTTACGCAGATTCCAACCTTCACAAGTGTTATTGCATAAATTGTTACTAAAAGTTGATAATTGAAAGCGTGTATGTTGTTGTGATTAAGTGCCATCAAATCAACTATGGCTCACCTGAACACATATTTTAAGCCATGTAAAGTGATCCTCAAATTATTTTCACAACCAGGTGTTCCACAGTTGTCTTCAATGGAAGCTAACTGTTTAACCATTAACATACAGAACCTCTGAATATATATATATATATATATATACATACAAGAAGCAGTCTGTGGACCAAGTACAGCTATAAACTCCACTGTGATGTTACAACAAAATCATACCGGCTAGCTAAAAGCCACAAGCACATGTTCATTATTTCATCTTTGTTAAACTAATCAATTAGGTGAAACAAACAAAAAAAGTGTTACTTCTGAATGAGGGTACAGATACCCACATTTGTTCTGGTTCTTTTGGTTTATGACCTACACTTTTAAGATCTTATTTGGTTTTATCTCTAAAGCTATTGTATAAATCTGTTATTTCAGAAAAGTAACATACTACAGTTCCTCACTGTTGTTGATTTTAGGTGCAGTGAGGTTAGCACAATCAATAGTGACCCTATAATCTAAGTCCTGTCCTATCCTGTGCTATTCTCACAATCCCTAGAACATTTGAGTCTATTGCTGCAGTCACTATGTCAATTCATCTAGTTGAGGGACTTGTTCTCTTCCAACCTACCATTCACCTTTCCAAGTATGATGTTCCTCTTCAAGGAATAGCCTATCCTAACAACATGCCCTAAATGCATCTGAGAGATAAACTATAACTAATCATGTCAGAAAAATAATTGATGCCTTTGAACTGTTGTGCT
Source organism: Elephantulus edwardii (assembly GCF_000299155.1). NCBI lineage: Eukaryota > Metazoa > Chordata > Mammalia > Macroscelidea > Macroscelididae > Elephantulus > Elephantulus edwardii. Next base: position 26,573,082 of record NW_006399763.1, on the reverse strand, counting down.
GGAGAAGAGTGCTGAAGATCCCATAGACTGTCAAAAGAACAGGTATGTCTTGGAGAAGTTGGAGCCGCAGTGCTCTTTGGAGGCAAATGAAGCTGCTTTTCACATATTTTGGGCATATTACTAGGACAAGTTATCCATTGAAGAGGAACCTCAAACATGAAAAGATGGAGGGACACTGTCTGAAGAGCAGAAAACTGGACATGGGCACACAGGGTCATGTTCTGAAAGGGCAAGAGAGAGTGAGTCTATCACAGCCTCTCACTGTCCCAGAGCAGAAAGCAGACAAAAGAGCCAGCCCAGCTGCATGGTGAACACAACAGTAGCAAGAGGTTTGTTAATTTGTTGTCGCCTCACAGTTGTTGTCTTGAGAATGGGGTTTATTAGGGTAGTAAGTTGGAGTGTTGGGGAGGTAAAGAATATCTCACAAATAAGTCCAGGTTTAGTCCAGCAATCCCAAGCCAAGTTAACAGAAAAGCACAACACTTTAATTAGTAAAGGTCCTAGTTTCAGTTCAGCAGTAAAATTCAAGTCATCCAGCAAAGTTTACCTTAGAACAGTCATAAGTTGCTTATCTGGTAAAAACAGCAATATCTTTAACTGTGGCTGATATAAATGCAAGGAAGCTCTGGTGGCCTAGCGGTAAGAAGCTGCACTGCAATCCTGAAGGCTCACAGATCGAGGCCACCAGTTGCTCCATGGAAGAAGGATGGGTAATCTCCCTTGCAATTAACTACCCCTGAAAACCCACTGGAGGATCAGCTACGGGTTAGTTCTGACACTACAGTACACAATAACAACAGTAAAAAACCCAAAAATCCTCAGGTCATACTTTCCCACAATTTCTCCACTGCAGTGCCACAGTCTCTCAATCACCATCACCAGGGTCTCGCCACCATGGTCTCACTCTCCAAAGGGTCTTGCCCCACTCTCTCTAGCATCTTTTTTGTTGTTGTTCATCTCAAGTCTTCCTACCACAAGTCTTGCTACACAGGGTGAGAAGTACTCTCTTGCTTATCCTAGTCTCACAGCTGTTGTTATTTTGCAAGACCATGTGCCTGCAGTTAAGGTAGCTAGAGATCAGAGGAGGCTTAACATAATGTCTAAAAATAAAAACTCAAAACAACCCAACTTTTAGGCTAATGCTGCAGGCATAAAGCAGGGGCATATCTTCAACGAGGTGGGCTGACATGGTGGCTACAGCAATGGGCTTGAGTGTGTCTGAGATTGTGAGGATGACAGCAGATAGGACAATGTCCAGATTGGTGGTTCACAATCTCTATGAGTCATACTCAACTTGAGGCACCTAACAAAAACAACAACAACATGCCCAAAATAAATGCAGTGGAGCTTCATCATCTCTGCCTCCACAACTTATGTAGTCTTCAATCACTGAGGTCAATGCTTCTGTCCTATTCTTAAAATGATTTTTTAATTCAGGAAAAATAGATTAAAGTGTTCTTCAATAGCTAATAAAACTTTCCCAGTTCTTAAAAGACAGTTTTTTCCTTGTAAATCATAGACACAAGATTAATTACAGGGATACCTGACACTATCCTAGACTTTTGAAGAATGATAGTGATATACTACCAGGCTAACGTTCATGTATACTATGCAAATAAGAGATAGTGAAAAGAATGAGCATCATCTCAAATTAATCATCATAAGGGTATGCACATTCCTATATTTTTTAAACTCTCTAGATGTTGAAAAATATTATCCTGAAGGTAACAGGTCTTTCTTCAGAATAGGAAAGTTTCCACAGAATGTATAATAATGAAATATTTTCAACATAAAGTCAATGAGGTGAAATGACATATTATTAAGAAACTTTGTAGACTAAAATTTTAAAAATATAAACACAAAACTTAAACTAAAATAATCAAATAAAAATGGCCAACGATAGAAAAGATATTTTTCCATAAATGATACACAAATAACCAAAAAAAGACATAAATATTTGATCATATGGGCATTTTCTATCAACAAAATGCATATCTAAACCAAATGAGATGTTATTCATATCCACTTGATATGATAAATCTAGTTGGCAAATCTAGTGGTTATAATGAAAACTAAAGATAATAAGCACTAGCTAAAATGTGGAAAAATTAAAATCTTTATACATAGTAATAATATAAAATAGTGGAATTGTACTTAAAAACACCTTTCCTGGGAATGGGAACAAATATGGACCTTTTCCAAACCATTGGCCAGATAGCTGTCCTCCAAACATCCTGGCATAAACTCATGAGCACATCCAAGACTGCATCTGTTAATTGAAACAATTGGTATCCCATTTATTCCCACAGCGTTACTTTTTGCCAATGCCTTCAATGCAGCTTCAACTTCCTCCTTCATTACCATTGGATCTTTTTCATATGGTACTTCCTGAAATTTTTCAGTATCAATCACTTCTTTCTGGTAGAGTGATTCTGTGTATTCCTTCCATCTTCTTTTTATGCTTTCTGGGTCATTCAATATATTTTACATGGCATCTTTCAATTTTGTGACTTGAGGTTTTTTTTATTTGTTTGTTTTTCAGTTCTCTTAGCTTGAGAAATGCAGACCTAGTTCTTCCCTTTTTATTCTTCAATACCAGCACATTCCATTCTAATACTTTGTTTTGTCCTCCCGAGTTGCTGTTTGAAATCTTCAGTTCTTTTACTGCAACATGTTTTCACATGCAATTAAAATAATGCTGAAGATCATTTAAAAAAACAAAAAACCAGCTAGAACTGTACCTAGATAGGGAACTACCCAAAGTTCAAGCATAATTTAGAAGAGGCACAAGGGATATCACTGCTAATGTCAGATGGATCCTGTCTAAAAGAAGGAATACCAGAAGAATGTCTATTTGTGCTTTATTGACTATAATGACTATACAAAGACATTTGACTATATGGTTCATAACAAGTGGCGGCTGACATTGAGAAGAATGGGAGTCCAAGAGCACTTAACTGTGCTTTTGTGGAATCTATTCCTGGACCAGGAGGCCGTTGAATGAACAAAGCAGGGGAACACTAATGGTTTAAAATTAAGAAGGCAGAGTGTCAGTGTTATCTCTCCATACCTATTCAATCTGCATGCTGAGCCAATTATCTGAGAAGGTGGACTTAATGAAGAGGAGTGTGGCATCAGAATTGGAGGGAGACTCATTAATAACCTTCAAGATGATACAGCCGTGCTTGGTGAAAAGTGAGGAGAACTTGAGGCACTTGTTGAAGAAGATCAAGGAATGCAGCCTTCAGTATTGATTGTATCTCAGTGTCAAGAAAACAAAGATTCACACCCACTGGCCCAACACGCCATGTCATGGTGAATAGAGAGGAGATTTAAACTGTCAAAAGTGTCACCTTGCTTGGATCCACAATTATAACTCCTGGTACCAGTAGTCAGGAAATAAGGAGACATTTCACTGGAAAAATCTGAAGTTAGGGATCTCTCCAAATTATTAAGGAGTAATGATGTTAGTTTGAGGACTAAGGTGTATCTGATCCAGATTATAGTCGTTCCAATCACATGCTATGCATCTGAGATCTGGACAACGAATAAGGATGACAGAAGAATTGATACCTTTAAGTTTTGGTGTTGGAGAAGAGCACTGAACATCCAATGGATGGCCAAGAAAGGGTGCAGCCAGAGTGCTCTTTTGGAGTCAAGAATGAGGAGTCTTCACCTCACATACTTTGGTCATGTTGTTAGAAGGGGTTAATCCTTTGAGAGGGAAAGGATGCTGGGAAGAATGGAGGGTTGGTGAAGGAGAGGAAGACCTTCAACCAGATGAACTGACATGGTGACTGCTACAATGTCCTCTGTGTGTCAGGAAGTGTGCGATGGCACAGGATAGAACAGGGTTCAGATCTTTCATTCACAGGGCTGCTAAGAGTCATACTTGACTCAATGGCACCTAACAACAACAGCAACACTGAAAGACAGAAGGTTCCTCAAAACATTTAGTATAAAATTATTAATACTCTAGCAATCTCATTTCTAGCTATATACCCAAAAGAAACATATGACTGCACAAAAATTTATACTTGTATACCTACCGGTAAAATTATTCATAGTATTTAAAAAGTGGCAAAATAAGAAATAGATATTTTTAAAGTAGTAAGTCAACACAGTAAAATATTATTTGGTAATAAAAATGAATAGATTGAGAATTTGTGGTACATTCACATAAGAGAATACTGTGAAGCACACTGGAGCAATGATTTTGCAAATTACTTCCTAATTTTGGAGGGACTGGAGAGCATTATGGTGAGTGAGCTAACTCAGTCTCATAAGGACAAATACTGTATAAAACCATTATTGTAGAATTAGTATGAGGGTCCAAGGGGAGGTGGGGTAGGGTGGAAGCAGAGGGGAGAAAGGGTGAGGATAGGTGGGGAGGGGGGCTGTTAATCATAGGATTCCACAATTTGAAGTAGGGATAGTCAAGGAAATGGGAAAGCTCTCATGTGAAAAACAACATATACAGACTTCGTAAATAAATCAGTATAAAATTTAAAAAAGTGTAACTCACTGCCACATGGTATAATGTGGGTGAACCTTGAAATCATTGAGCTAAGTGAAGTAACTTAATAATAAAATACCACATATTGTGATTATTATATATAGAGATATTTAAAGACTGATAAATCTGAGGCAATAGAAAATTATTACTGTTTGCAAGAGGCTAGGAACAGAAAAGAGATTACTAAAAATAATTACAGTTAGATTTTGATCCCTGTTTTAGAGGGCAGGTAGAGAAAATATTTTAAAAAGTGTTTTGGTGATGTTAAACTCTGTTCATGTAATGAAAAGCACCAATATGTACACTTTAATGAGTTAACTATATGATATGTTAATTATATATAAATAAATCTGTTATATATTTAAAATTAAATTTCAAATCAAACAATCAGGCAAATATCAAGAAAAATAGCAACATATACGTACCTACAACATCTTTATATTTCTATATTGATCTATTTTAACAGAATTGTGTTAAGTCCAGTAAATTAATTATAAATTATTAAAACTATAATAAAATTGTTATCATTAAATACCTTTGTACATGTTAATTTGGGATTTAACTTACGTATACTGCATCCATTTTAATCTAAGAAACAATAATTTTATAACTTAAAATATTTATTCTTATATATAAGGTAAGGTTTTTCATAATTAAACCAAGTGCATGAAGAAATATTAAATATTCTTAATTTACCCACATAACTTTGCCAGAAAACTGCTGGTTCTCATTTTTCTTTTACCCAAAAAGATTCTGTTTCATCAGTTCTTACTCCATTTCCAGACCTGTGATTTTAAACACAATTGAATTTTTTTGAAGAAATTATGTGTATGTGTGTAAAATGTGAGGCTATGCAGATGTTTCCGGGCCAGTTATACAGCTGCAAAGAGTTTATTAATTATGAACTATAAGTAAATTGTTCTGCAATTGAAACTTTCTGGGCTTTATTATTATTGTAGAATGTGCATACATACATAGTTAAAGATTCTAATGAATACTATTATTTTATTTATTGCAGATGGGTATTTTACTTAATTCAAGCAAAGCCAGTTTGTTTCCATAGAAGCTTTCAAATATTTGTGTAATATTAATGTCTGTACTTCCATAACACCAAAGGGGAAAGCACAGCTTGTAGAAATAGTGCTCCCACTGCTCAAAGTGCTGACCTCATCTGGGATGGACAGATCCAGAATCTTTATTCTAATCCTATTGACAGTGCCTCAGTGGGAATAATTACAAAAGTCTGCCTGAAATCCAGACCTCCTGTCACTGATACGCTATGATTTTTCACATTGAGAATGAACAGTGGGCAAGGAGGATAAAAACAACATGATGTAATGAGTGTATTATGGTTTACAAAGCACCAGCCATATTAGTCCATAACTAAATTGTAATCATTTGGGAAAGGAACAATGTGAAATGTAAAGCTGCATGTAATAGCACATGCTGAAGTGTTAGAAGAAATCATGATTTTTTTTTTACATAAAAGGAAAGTTATGTGTAACTTTATGCATTTTCTTTTTAAATATTTTTTTAACTTATACTGATTTACTTAGAAAGTTTGTATACTTTTTTTTCCCCACACAGGATTTTTCCCCTTTCCTTAACCTACCCTTCCTTCCACCCATCAAATTGTAGGAAGTTATAATCACCAGTCCCCCTACTCATCGTCACTCTGCTCCCCCCCCATTGGATCCTCATACACATTTTACATGCTCTCTTTCTATTCCTACAATAATAGTCTTATATAGTATTTTTCCACATGGGACTGAGTTAGTTCACTTAGCATGATGCTTTCCAGTCCCTCGCAAGTTAGGTAATGATTTTCAAATAATTGATCCTGCATGCTGCATAGTATTCCATCATATGAATATACCATGATTTCTCAATCAATTCGATTGTGGCTGGACATCTGGGCTGTTTCCATACTCTTGCGATGGTAAATAATGCTGCAAAGAACATTGGTGTTAAAGTTTCCATTTGAGCCTCAGTTCTCATATTCTTGGAGTATATTTCAAGCAGTGGAATCGCTGAGTCATATGGAATTTCTATGTTCATTTTTTTGAGGAAGCGCCAAACTGCCTTCCAGTGTGGTTGTACCATTTTACAATCCCACCAACAATGTGTAAAAGTCCCTATCTCACCACATCCTCTCCAACATTTATTACTTGCTGACCTGTTAAACTTTGCCACTGCTATGGGGTTGAGATAGCATCTCATTGTGGTTTTGATTTGCATCTCTCCTCCTGCCAGTGATTTTGAGCATTTCTTTATGTGTCTGTTGGCTCTCCAAATATCTTCCTCTGCGAAAATTCTTTCCATGTTTTTGCCCCATTCTGTAATTGTGCCTTTTACTGCACTGTTGCTGTTATATGCTGTTGAGTCACTTGCAACTCATAGCAACCCTATATACAACAACTGGGAACTTTGCTCTATCCTGAGCCAACATTACTGTCTCTGACACACCTATACCCATTACGTCTGTCACTTAGTCCATGTCCACATTCCAATCACTAGTGTTTGTTTACAATTGTCCCCTCCCTCCTTTGTTCCCATATTTGAGGGCTCAGCATCAGTTTATGTATCTGCTAGTCTTCTCTAAGTGTGCTCTATTGTACATAGGGTTTTCAAAGGTCTGCTATTTTAGAAGTGGATAGTCAATCCTTCTTCCTAGACTTAATTTGAATGCTCAGCTTTAGAACAGTGTCTGTCAGACAAGCTATTTACAGAAAGAAGCAGATAAAAGACATTTCCCAACTACTGAAGTGACTAACAGAATAAGTGTTCCTTCCCCTATATTATTATTATTTATTGAAAAAGAAACAGAAAAGAACTTTTTTAAAAATAGCCTTTTTCGGCTTTAAGACTTAGAAGGTAAAACAAAAGCAAAACATTATGTAAAAGACATTCCTTTCTTATGTTAAATTATCAGTTCAGAATATTGCTACACATTGTGATTAGGTATTTTTGTCATGACAGGAGTCTAGAGGGAGGGATACATGGTGGAGTGAACCTGGGGGAGGGTTTGTAAAACAATGAGAGAACTTTTCTCTTACTTTTCCAAGAGGGTAGTGCACTAGGTGGGAGGGTTGGGAGGAAGAAAAAGTGCAACAATGAATGAGTGGAAATCCAAAGTCTCTCTAAATTTTTACTGAAATTAATAATAAATTTAAATAAAACAAAAGAAAAATAAATAAATGAAAACCCACTGGAGGGACAGCTATGAGTTGGTTCTGACTTGGTTGCACACAACAATTCAAAGTTATCCATAAATCAAATGCCTTTCTATAGTCAGTAAAACTCATGTAAACATAAAAAAAGAATTTTAAAGTTTAGAATACTGTCATATGCTATAACTTTCACTGAAGTTTGAAGTTATCATCCTAATTCTTTTATTTTTAAAATTATATTTTAAAAGGGAAAGAAATTTCAAGTTAGAAAATTCCAGATTTTTTTGCCCTTTCTAGTATGTACTTTATAAAATTATTATTGTTAACTGCCATCAAGTTGTCCCTGACATAAGCACTATTGGAATTGGTCATTCTAATCTACAGAGCTATGACTGAAATAGATTTTTATTTTGTTTCGTTTTTCAAGATATTTAAAAAGTAGTTTGCCAGGTCTTTCTTCATACTGTGCCTCAGTCTGGAAATGCCACTGAAAACTATCCAACATCCTAGGAATACAGAAGCCTCCATGATGCAGAGTATTGACTATCCCATGGGCTGCCAAAAGAACAAACAAATCTATATTGAAGCAAATGCAAGGAACATGCTCCCTTGAAACAAAGATGAAACTTCATCTCACACCCTTTGGGTATGTTGTCAAGAGAAGCCATACCCCGGAAAAGGGCATCATCTGGTTCTGGAGAAGGGTCAGAGAAAGAGAGGAAGACTCTCAACAAAATGGACTGTAACAGTGACTGTAACAAAGAGACTGAGTGTATTAGAGATTGCATGGATGGTGCAGGATAAGGCAAGTGTCGGATCTCTTGTTCACAAGGTCATTATGAGTTATACTGAACTTGACGGCACTTAACAACAACAACAACAATGTGCTACAGAAATAATGAGGCACAATAGAAAAAATCTATGTTGACACTAAAGACTTATGTTTAAACCCATTCCAACATGTAATTTGAGCAAAATCACTTCACAGCTCTGGACTTTGATGCCATTCTTTTCACATAATTATTGAGATACAATAGAACAGATACAAATGCCCTTTATTAATTCTAAGTTACTATGAACATACTACAGAGCTCTGGTAGCTCAGACATAAGGAGTAGTGCTGCAAATCCTAAGGCATATGTTTCAAAACCACCAGCTGTTCTGTGGGACATATTTGGGCAATCTCTTCTCATGCAGCGTACTACCTCTGAAAACCCACTGGGAGGCCAGCTATGAGTCAAGTCTGACTAGATGGTACAGAACAACAACAATATGGTTCACGATTTTTTTCCATATTCCTATTTTACAATAAGTGGTTTTGATATTAACAGAGTGATCAAGTATCTTTTGGTTAAACTACCCTAAAATGTCTTGTCTAGTCAGTTTTGATTGCAGCTATCCTAAAAGACAGAGTGAGTGTTGCCCTGTAAGTTTCCCAACACCATATATCCCTGTAAGAGTGGCCACATCTTTTTTTTTCTCTAGGTTATGGGTTCTAACTTTCAAGCTTTCAATTAGTAGCCTAGCATTTTAAATAGTGAGTCACTCTACAGATGTTTTAATTTAAATACTGCTTTTGAACACACATATCTTTCTCCTACAACTTCAGCCTCTTAAAAAGCATATGCCATAGCATAACTACTTAGTCTTTCACTTGCAAAAGCAAGGTACATTCATTTCATCTCATGCAGGTAAAGATATAGAGATTTGAATAAACTAAATACCTATATAGAAGAAAGAATTAAGACAAACTACAAACTTCTCTGTATCTAATTCAGTATTTTCCTCATAGTTCTACTCTGAAAGACTATTTAATGTATGAACATGAAATAAACGATGAAATCTTCTAAGGATTCTGTAACTCAATTGAAAATGGACTCTCAAAAACTTACTTTCAGTCAGTTCTGACTCATAGCTGGTAAACTTCATTGAGTTTCTGACACTGTAAATCACACAAGAAGAGATTGCCTGTGTTTCACACCCCAGGAATCCCTGGTAGAGTCAAACTGATAGAAATTCAGCGTTTGGGTTAACTGCAAATTTTTCTAAAAACCACATCACCAGATGTCTCTGGAAAAGTACTAAGAGCAATCTTAATCTTAACTCAATTCTAAAGCAAATGTAGAATTTTTTTTAAGGTTTAAGGATTTTTTAAGGTTTTATTTAAGGCTTAAGGTTTTTTGTTTTAGTTGTATAAGGTTCCCATAAACACCTAATATGAGAGAAGCTAGCTAAACTCAATTATTTTAATTCTTTGCAATAATGGTATAATTTTATTAATGAAAAAATGTTCTTTAAAAGTTAGTATTCTTGATTTTACAAAATAATTTTTAAAAACATTTCTCACTGGATAAAAATTCATATAACCTATTGCAATCAAGTCAATTCAAAGCCACTACCTCATGGGGTTTCCTAAACCATACTCTTTACCAAAGCAGATTGCCACTTTCTCCCACAGGGTAATGAATTGAATCTGTAGACTTTTCAGGTAGCAGCCTAGCACTTCACCAATGCACTATCATGATCCTCTTCTGAATATTAGACAAAGTTCACCACATGAAAGCTCACGTCAAAGATCCTAGAGGAAGACTGAGTGGTATCACCCTAGCACTTAGAGCTCTCTGAGCTCAATTTTCACCATATCTAAAACAGTGAAAATAATACAATTACTCCAGAAGATTGTAGTGATCCAAAGGGCACAATGTGGAGAATGTAGCTAAGAACTAAGCATAGAATAAATACTCTATAAATTGTTAACCAATGATGTCACTTGTTTCTCTCTGTCTTCTCTTGAACTTATTTTCCTTTTCTTAATACTCCCTTCAAAGTAATTTATTGTTAAGAAAACTGCTACCAAGCCCTTCCTCTTAAAAGGAGCTCTTTAAAGTCAGTAGAGAGTTGATTTGCCAACCAAAAGACAAGAGTTACAAATCTACTAGTTGCCCCAAGGAAGAAGTATAAGCAATCTCCTCCTGTGAGATTTACAGTCTCTGAAAAATTTCTGGAGGGTCAAGTTATTCTGACTCAAAAGTAATGGGTTGTTTTGAGTTAAAAAATTAATAATTATATAACTTTGCCAGTGCTAATTTTCAGGCAGTTTTGCTCCAACTCTACTATATAATTTTAATAAACTTTACAACTATCCTGCATGTATATAATAAAAAAAATACAAGTTAATTACTAGCCAAGTATAACTTGACTTTAAAGACAAGCAGTTCAAATTCACTAGCTGTTCCACAGGGGAAGGATGAGCAATCTCCTTCTGTCCAATTTACTGCCTTTGAAAACTCACTGGAGGATCATCTATGTGTCAGTTAGGACTCACCACTATAAAACAACAGCAACTCATTCATTAAGGGAATTCTTATGGTCTGGTCCTTAAGGAGTAGAGCTGCTAACCCAAAATAAATGCCTCTCTGCAGGTTCAAATCCAGGATGAAGAGGGGCAATTTCATCCCATGTAATTTACAGCCCAAGGAAAATCCATTACAGGTCAACTATGAGTTGATTCCAAATTAACAGCATTAAATTGAGTTTTTTACTCAATTAGCCCCTCACCAAACAATTACCACTTGACTATGTTTAGAGGTGCCTTGAAGGAATGGTGAGTTCAGTATCAAACTACTAAGTAATGATGCATCTATAAAGATTTACAGCCTCAGAAACATAAAAAGAGCAAGGGCCACATATGGAGTGCCATATCCGACCTTTACCAACTTCATGGGGGCGATTACCCCCCCACAGCATCATACCACTCAAACAATTTTCCTGAGATCAGACATGCCCCCCATGCTCCCATGCCTTCACATATTCATCTCAACACAAATATTACTGCTTGTCTGGGCCCAAAATCCAATGTACTAGGTCATAGACCACACAGGTGGAGTCAAAAGGCTGTAATTCAGATTGATAAAAGGTTGTCAAGACAGCTCCCAAAATGTCTACACAGGCACCTCAGCCACATGGTTCCCAAGTAATCAGTCTTGCTAATACTAATATTGGTTCCCTCCTTCCCAAAGTCCCATCTCACGTCCAGTTCTCCAGTTCAGCCATCACTGCTGCTTCTATCCCGAAATATGTCCTACATTGCACTGAGTTAAGGGAGGTCTTTCTCTTCTCTGGCTAGGCGAAGAATTTCATCTTTTCTGGTTGGGGATGAATTCCTACTGGTGGGGGAAGAATTTCTACTTTCTGCAGCTAAAGCTCTTCAATTTATTGGCAAGACTAGCCAAACCTCTTATAGATTGCTGAGACCAGCCAATCCCTTGTGGAATGGTAGACAGCCAATCTCTTTGTGGATAAGTCAACACTCCTCTTTGCATAGTCCCGTCCCTCCACAGAGTCAGTCATCTAAACAAGAAAAGCCAGATGGAGAGACAAACTCCACGGAAACCCTGTAAGAAAGCTCTACTCTGTCCTACAGGGTTGGTCTGAATTGGAATGAACTGGACAACAGCAGGTTTGATGAGGTTTAGACTACAGTTTTGAAATCCTGGTTAAAGGTTAAGGTACTAATGGAAAGGTTGATGGTGTGAATTCATTCAATTATTCAAGTAAAAAATTAGCAACCTGCACACTCTGGCACATGAAGTCACACTATGTGCTGAAAATCAACTTGACTACATCTAAGGATAACAGCTTTCTGTTCAGCAACACATCAAACAATAGATCTGCTAAAAGAAAATATCAAAAAGAATTGATAGAAAAACTATGATGCATTCACAAAACGGAGTATAACACAGCACTGTAAAACAATAAAATCATAAAACATTACACAGCATGGGTAAGCATGGAGGACATTATCCCGAGACAAATATCTCAGCCACAACAGGACAAATACTGCATAAGACTGCAGTAACAAAATAGGACTGGCTTAGGTTGTTGGGAGACAATAGGAAAAGAGTGGATAGATAACGAACACTGCATTAGAACAGATGAGGGAAAGGAATATATGATTAGGCATTATACATATGAAAACAATTCAGAACAGGAGATCTACTGCAAAGTCTACTGGAGAAGGGTGATGAAATGAGGAGGGTGGAATATGTGCTAGAATGAATGATGATGATGATGTTGTTGTTGTTGTTATGTGCCGTCGAGTCATTTGCGACTCATAGCGACGCTATGTACAACAGCCCTAAACTGTGCTCTATCCTGTGCCAATCTCACTGCCTCTGACATATCCA